>NW_015114297.1:108748-146144 GCF_001443285.1 Poecilia latipinna | reverse complement strand
TTTTCCCCCTAACTCCACTCCTCCGCCGTCGCCCTCCTCTCCTCTCCTCTCCGCCAGGCCCCGGCCGCAGATTGGCTATTTCCTGCACGCGCCCAGTAGAGCCCTTATCAGCGGTAAAGTGCTGATTGTTGGTCTGTCTCTCAGGCTGACTGACAGTTGGGGCTGCGCTGCTGAAATGCCTGATTTGGTCAATGTTTGTCTGGGGGGCCTTATCTCCACGCCTTATATTAACTGCCTTGACAGTATGTGCAGGCAGTCTCTCTCCATCTTGTTGCACCACCCTCCCTCCACCACCTCCACCACCCATCCCTATGTCCTCCGTCTCTATCTCCCCCTCACTCTCTCCTCGCTCTGCAGTCTTTCATCCACCAGCTAAACATTTTTTTCCCCCTGCTGATCCTCCTCTTCTATCTTTGTCCCTTTTGTAGCTGCATCAGCACTTGAAGACCATAAATGTCACTTTTTGTCTTGTTTTGTTTTTCCTTTTGTTTTCCTTCCTTCCAAAAGCAGCAGCGATGTTAAAGTGAAAAGGGTCAGTCTACCCAAGTTAGAAAAACAACCCCCCCCCCGCCCTTTTTTTTTTTTTTAACTTATCTGTAGTGGGGCCAAGCCATGCGGATCTTTCTGCTTCGATCTGCTGAGCTCTCTGCAATAAATAGAGGGGAACTGACTGGCGTTTGTGCAGTAGAAGCTAGAACATTGTGCATCATGAAGCCTTATATATAAACATACAGTATTTTCTCACGATGCAACCATAAAGTTAAATTTATTGCAGTAGGATTTTACAGAGGAGACCAACCCAAAGTAAACTGTATTTTTGAAATTGAAGTAAAATGTGGCTGTAAATTTTTAATACTCATAAAAATCAGGAAAGTGCGGTGTGTGTGTGTGTGTTTACAATTTATCCACCATGGCCTATAGCGGATAAATACAAACACAAACAAACCAGGCAGGTGTCAGGACAGAGTTTCACACATATTTCAGAATCACTCTCACACACACTCCAAAATATATATATATTTTTTTGCATGTAGCATTGGCAGCATCTTGTTCATTGTCTGATTTTGCATGTTGAAGAACTTGACTTTAGAGATGGGAATGTTAGTTTCTTAGATTTCTGAAACTAGCTGGAGTTTTTGCTAAGCTGAACAGAATTACTCAGCATTTTCTGATGACTTACATGTCACCGTTTATGTCATTTTTGTTTATTTTGTATTAATAAACAACATGGCTGTTTCATTTGAAAGGCTCTGTGGCTTGTAGAAGCCTGATACACTGCATTCACAGTTGTAAGTTTTTATAGATATAACAGCTTTCCAGGTGTAGAAACCACTCGCTTGTAGAAAGGGAGTTGTTTCTTTCCACTGTCACCTCATGCTTACTGAGTATGTGAAATAACTGCAAACCCAACGACTCATGCTATTTTGTAATATATATATTGTAATAAAGATCTGAATGAAATGTATAGGATTTTTAATGATTTTCTTTGGAATATGTCCTTGCATTTGATGCAAATGCTATTTTATAATAAATAAATAAATAAATAAATAAATAAATAATAACAAAATGCCATCACTTTCTATAAGACTGCTGCTGATTAAAAAATATTGTCTGTAGTTATTTACAAAGCTAGGTCACGGTCAGTAAGGATGACCTTGTTATGTGAAACATTGCAAAACAGAGCTTTGCTTCTGAACTACTGCTGTAGGTTAATGAGAAAATGTTACCTGATCTTGTTACTTTACTAAAACATCGTCTTCATCAAGTACATCTGTTAAAGGGGCAGAATAAGATAAAATTGACTTTCAAATTTTACATTGTGTTATAATGTTATTCCCTGATCAAAAACATAAATAGAGTGGTGCCGCGATTCTCTCATCCCTGTTTGAGAAATCTTTTAATCTCCAGTGGCAACCATTCAGCTGTGCAAAACACCTGGGTGGATCTAGCTCCGCCTTTGAGATGAAGTTCCTCCTCAAAGCTGCACAGCAGCCCTCCACCCACTCGGCTCCTTCAGACTAGCCAGTAGCAATTAGCAAACATCTGGAGGTACTGTGCATCTGCTGAGCTCATTATAGGATGTTATTAAAAAAGGAGCTATGTTTTAATAACTTCCTGAAGGAGGAGTTTCAGAAACAGGAATTTTTAAAGAGACAAAGGCCCAATTTAAAGGAGTTAAAATACAAAGTAAAAATTTTTTTAAGTCAATTTGATATATGCAGGACTTTTATAACAACAGAAGTTAGCATAATTAACTGATCCTGATATAGAGTGGCTCTATGTGCCTGGAAAACACAATACCGGCCCTTTAACAGATAACAAATCAACCAATCATACACATTCAGGCATCTGAATGAAAATTTCAATGATGGTTGTTAAACCCTAAAATTCCCTGGAAGCCTAAAAACAAAAATATTAGATTCCATTCTTAACACAAACTTTCTACTCATGAAAGTTTACTGTTTGCAGGGTACATATGGGGGCTTGAAAGCCTTGAAAATGCTTGAATTTCAAGGTGTTTTCTTTTTGGAAAGTATAAAATCTTTGAAAGTGCTTTAAATTCAAACAGTACAGTTTTCAATTAAAAGTCTAAATTTGGAAAAAGTTATTTACTCTTGAAGCCAGAATTTTTTTTAATCTACCTAATAAAAAGACAAACACACATTTTTTTTCTCACTGTCTGAAGTTAAATCAGACCAAGCTTATTTTATTTTAGGTCAGTTAGAATTACCAAAATGATTTCAATTTGCTAAATGCCAGAAACTGGAACAAGAAAATGTATTAGATTTTTTTGTCACTTTTTTAGTATAATGAATTTCAGCATTTGAGTAGCAAGGTCATTTACCTCGACACAATTTGTTTATTTCAATGTAATGAATATTTATTATTCCTAGCAACTTACTGACTTATTGACCTGTGTAATTGAATAAATGTCTTATATTTTATACGTTAAACAGCGATATTGAAATTATAGGATTTAAAAAAAAAAAAGTTAAATCTGTGTTTTGCTCTCAGAACCAGTCCGTGTGTGAGAGAGAGTTTTCAAAACATAAAATTTTGAATAACATATTTATCATATTGACAATATTCCACTCCTGTGTGCCCAAAAGCTGAATGATCCAATGGCTAAAAAAACTGGAGGGTTGTCATGGATACCATGCCTACTCATCAGAATTAGCACTCACACAGTGAAGTTTATTTAATGGTAATGACTGAATATCTTAAGTCATCAGAGCACAGTCAATCTATCACTCTAGGATCTTCCTAATCACAGCTTGTTCTTCTTTTCCCAAATAAGAGGAAAGCTAAAACCCGAAACAGTATATCTGTAATCTGGGCGAAGAGATTTACTGTCCTCAGCAGGAGTAAATGGCCCCTGGGCTCCGTGCCACACACCGAGGAGGGACTAAATTAAACACTGTGACCTGTAAGGACTCGCTTTTCACGGCTTTAGCTCGCAATAACAGAGATATACGTTATCAGGCGCCTCGTTTGTTGTTTTAAGCACAAAGCAGGGGTATTTTTTTCCTGCTTTTTAAGGCAGGAAAATAAAAACTTAAGAAAACACAATGTGAAAAGTAAAGTTGTGGCACAAGGCGAAGTAAATACCAACAGCAAATTTGGTTTATGGTTCTCAGAGGTGGTTTTTATTAAAGGCGATATGGCTTTCTGCCCAGGGCAGCATGGCCTGGATGGGGTGGAACAGGGGACACCACGTTGCAAGAAAAGTAAAAAATAAATGGGCTTTTGGGGAATTGCACTTTGAGGGAGTTTCTATTGCTTTTTTCCCATCTCCATTCAATGTGAGTGGGCATAAGCCAGGGCCGACCAAAACCTTTTTGGGGCCTTGAGCATAATTTCATTTGAAGCCCACCATACCAGCATGCCAACACCAGATTCTTTACTATTCCTAAGCTCCTCTATATATGCAACATACCTACCATCATTAGCATAATTCATAATTAGCTTACAGCTCTTAATATGGCTGTTGATTTTAACTGGCAGATTTCTTCACTTATAACATGGGGAAAATGTCTTGTATTTTGTGTTTTTGCAGAGTACTAAAATCTTACTTGGCAGAATTGCAGAGATGACTGTAATTACCAGGGTAAATATATATAAACCCTAATCCATGCTTACAGAAAATCCTATTTTTCGTTAAGTAGCACTAATCAACAGAGACCGAGGAGGTAAACAAGGCTTCTTAAGCTTTATTTATTTATTCACTTTGTTAGCAAGAGGCAATTCTTCCGTCTGCTAATGGCAGCTGTGGGAACGAATAGAGTTCACACTCGCTGGGACCCCTGTTGGGTGGCAGGCTGTCAGGTTACACACAAGCCCACACGTAAACACAGACGAGACCGAAGGGGTTCTGTACAGCTGTGAGCCGCAAATTCACGGTTTCCGTCAACGCTGCCGTTTTTGGTTTTAACTGGAAACTTTGCTGTTTGGGAAAATAATTGTATGTGTTTTATTGGGTCAATCCTCAACTTTCTGACTTTGTTTTAGGTGCAATTGGCAACTTTTGTCTGCTGTCCCACCACACAAATGTCACCTCTGTGTTTGTTATTATGAACTGACTAAAAAACATTTAAGTGTTTCAGCAAACCTTTGCTCGTTTGAGGATTTATTGTGGGAATGCCATGAATTGTTTACCCTTTAAGTAAAAAAAATATTCTTAAAGAATAATGAACCAAGTTTGCAAATAATTAAAACGCCTTATTTCAAGGTTTAAAAAGATACTTCCTCTTATTTTTAGCGTAAAATCTCCTTTAAATTTTAAATAGTCTACAAGACAATGGGTGATTTTCAGTTGTTTAAATGTTTTTTTTGTTTTTTTTATTAAGTTTTTCTGGCACTTGTGGTGTTTATTTGCAGTATTCAGACAGAAAATGACCTAAAAGAAATTTGACTGTCATTTAGTACCTTGAAATTGGGCCTCTGTCTCTTTAAGAAGCTCCTGCTCTTTCTAAAACTCGTCTTCAGGAAGTCATCACAACATGGCTCCTCCATTAACCCTTTAGCAACATTTTTAACTCAAAAATAGTTAATTTTACATAATATTGCGTCTTTAATTCAATTTCACTTTCCACAAAATTATAGTTGGCATGTTTGCTAATGCTAGGATGATAGCTCATTTTTGCCATTGTTAGTTATCCTTAAATACTAATTTCAGCATGTTAGCTAGGGTTGTTAGCATGTTAGCATTTTGACTGTTCTGTCTTTGTAGAAATTAACATATAAAAATATAATTTACTTACAGAAACAAACAATCATTACAAGATTTGACATTTGGGCTACATGGTAAGGCCACAAGGAATTGTGACAATTTTCTCCAATTTCTGACATTTTGGTTTGGACTGGTTGGTAAAGCTGTGAATGAGAAAAGAAACTAACCAAAGCAACCTCTCTCATAAGCAGTTGATGAGGATAAAAGTAGAAACATGTCCTTAGTTAATCCTCTCTCATTTTTTTTTTTTTTTTGAATGGTAACTTGATGGACACAAAATCCCAGTGTTGCCCAGCTAGCTGTCTCGGCATGATGTCCTTTTAAGCTTCATTGTTACCTCTGGAAGAGCTCTTGTAAGCAGAAGCAACAATCATTCAACTGTTGATTATAAGCTGCCAATTATTGACTGAAGTATAAACAAGGAAGAGGAGTTTAATCATTTCCCAATTGAGAGACTTCCAGAGGTGTTTTCTTTTTAACGTGTGTATGTGTGTGTTGGAGTGCTCAAAATTCCTTTTCATTAAGGCACAGACACTGGTTACTGGTCTATCTTTATCTCAGTCAGATTTTAATGAATTTTTCTATTCTGTGTATTTCAACTGTGAATGTTTTAATTGCCTTTATTCATGCTGATTTAATTAATGCACCTTTGCAGTGTATGAACTTTGAAACTGGTTGAGTTTTAATTGATTTTGAGCTTTTTTTTCCTACGTGAGGAGAACTTGTTTGCTCGCTGAGATGTGGATCGAGTGAAGCACTGTGAAAAAGTATTCACACCGCCATTGATCTTTTTTTATTTTTTTCTCACTTTGTCACATTACCACCACTAACCTCAATGCATTTCAGTGAGTTTTTACCAGATAAACCAACATAAGGTAATTATGAAGAGGCGGGAAAAATATTCCCTGAAAGGCGAATGCATTTAAAAAAAAAAAAAAATCTGTGTTGTGTTCTGGGATTCAGCCCCCTTTTACTCCAATAATCTAAAATAAAATGTCTTATTTTTTTATGCACAGATGAATTATTGACAAATATGCTAGGGGTAGGCAATATGAATTTAAAGTTTTTTTAACCATATCTTAAAGTATTATTGTGATAATTATAAAAGTGAACATATAAACTATCTCTTATTCATTTTCTGGGTAATTTTAGGTGACTTTTGGAACAATCATAGCTCCACAAACATAAATACTGCTCCTGAAAATATTTATAATACGCTTCTTTTGAACACCAGTCACATCAGTAAGTGGGATTTGTATCACTAAGCCGCGAAAAGTGACTGCGTTTAATCATATTTTCAAATTTATTGATACTTATTGATACTCTCAATGGAAAAAAAAAACAGTGGAGAAAATAGTAAAACTTCATTCCCAACAATACAGACAGTTTGGGGGGATTTTAAACGCTAATTGAAATTTGTTGTGGCAACAATAAGAAATTCTATCATGATAAGAACTTTATCACAATAAGTGATAAACGATACGATAAACACTGGGTTTTGAGTTTCCAGGAGCTCCTTGAAAAATAGTTTTTTGGCTGCGTCCATATGGATGGTTGTTTGATGTTAATCTGCCTATGATATAGAGAATTGACCTAATTGACTATTCAACATTTTTGTTAATGTCATCATGCGACATGTTTGTTTTAAACTGTAAATGAATGAAATAAACTAATAAAAAAAATTTTTTCCTAATCCTAACTGACCTAGAGAACAAATGTTCTAGTTTGATTTAATGATGATTTGATTTTCTCCCCCTCCCAAAAAAAGAAAATATTTTTTTTTCCCTTTTTTTTTTTTTTTTTTTTTTGCCTAAAACATCTATTGAAAAGAAGCAAGTTGTGATTTTATTAGTAAAAAAAATGACTTAGGTCTTTATTTCAAGAATGTGATGATACTTTGTTGATTTAAAATAGCTGAAAAACATAGACTTTTGCCTGGGGATGCCATTTTAAGTGTGGTTCCCCAGTACACACACGTACGCATGTAAATGCTTGTCCAGATGTGAGGACGGCTGGAGATAAAGAGGCCAGCGGTCCTGCAGGACAGCTGCCCCTCCCCTCTCCGCTAACCCACCCTGGAGGATTCCTTTATATGTCAGGTTTGTTGTGTCATGTCCTGTCACTGCCCTGCCTCATGCGCACAATGCCGCACCGCCATGAGCGTTTTGCATGTGTAAAGACGTGCCTTCACCTTCCTCCACGTGCATGCATGTACGGATGTATGCCGCCGCGTCTGTGTGAACAGAAAACACGGGTTAGCCGTGCAACCCTCGGCCGTCTGCAGCGCCGCTTGCTCATTGTGTTGGATCCTCACTCTCTGGCTGCATGCCAACAACTGTCCCCCATTGTACCCACTATGAAAAGAAAGAAAGCCCTGTCGCTCACACACACACACACACACACACACAGACTTTCAACCGTCCATCATAGCATGCAACAAAAAAGCCACACAATTAGCCTATAACATGATGAATATTAACATACATGGCCGATGCCGTAAAGGTTAATCTCGTTTCCTGTTCGCCTTCGTTTCGGCGAACGCGTCCCTGTTGGAGAGTTCACCATGGAAGGTCGGTGCGTCCTGGTTATCCAGGTGCACCAAAATGAATCATCGATGACTTCAAGTAATAAATAATAGAGATTATTTCATTTATCTGAAGGGGTACAGGACGTACAGGTGGCTTGATATGTCAAACCTCCATACACTGGCTTGTATATTTCAACAAATATATGCAGGACTTTCTATGCATCAGTTACGATGTACCTTGAGTGCATTTCGTAACGTGATTTTTTTTTATCATTTCATTTTATATATAACTCAAGTAAGTAATATCTGATCCATTAATCCATATTTACTTTGGTATGATGATCATTTGAGGTCATCATCTGTCATATTTCATTAGAATCAACTGGCCTAAATGAAAATCAGTTATCAAAATCACTGGAAGTAGGGGGTAGGATCTCCAGAAAACAATATACACCTAAACAACGCATGTCATTTGAGTATTTTTTTTTTAATTATTATTTAAGAATTACAATGAAGAATCAAATAACCATTTTTTCTTCATGTGTTTGTTATAAAAATGCTATTTACATCAAATATGACTTGAAAGAAAGTTTACTTCTATAGTCAAAGCATGCATCCACTCTATAAAATGTATAGATTCCCGTACCTCTTCTGATGTCATCAACACAAATATCCACAAAGCAGAACTAGCTGCTGTTTTCTGTTCAGCATTCATCATGTTTTTATTGTCAGCGTATTCTTATTGAAATAAGTACTAACACCTTCCAATTCTTTTTCCTCTTCTTGATGGAAAATGTGACCATCTTGCAGATGCAGTCCCTTTACAACGTCGCTGATCATGCGTGACAGGTTCATGTGATGCAACACCTGGACATGTTTTGATTTGGGGGAAGAAAAAAAAAAGAATGTGAGAAATGTCACACTCAAGGTTCTGGCAGGCCAGAAAATATACCAGGAACATTTTTTTAAATATATTCCACACCAAATCGTAAAACCTGGATCTTCATCTCCATACCTGCTCTCACACTTTCAGTCTCTGTCTTTAAATTTTCACTTTCTTTCTCCTGACTCCTTCAGAATTGCTTTTTATTTCTTGTATTTAAAAAAAAATCAGCTCCTCTCCACCTGTCTCTCTCGGCCTTGCCTGCACCCTGATACTAAGTCTCACTCCCTCTACCTCTGCCCGCATCCCTCCTTCACCCCCCCTACCTCTCCTCACCCTCTCTCTCTTTCGCTTTTCCCCTGGCAGGCTAGTGATTGACACTTACAAATTACCCGGCGGCAGTGGCATTGTGTGTGACCCCTCTCTCTCATCTCCAGCCCGCTGCCGTTTTGTCATCTAATTACTGTGAATCCCCGGCCTGCTCCCCACTGCTGCATTTTTAATATGGCTGCCCCCCTCTACTCTCCTTCTCCCCAACTTCACACTCTCTCCTCTTCCTCCTCACACAATCCCACTCCTTCATTCACCTACTTCGCCTTTCCTCTCCGTCCAATACTCGTGAGCCCTGACCATCGTCTCTATATCCTCTCGCGCGCCTTCGCCAAGTGTCTCCTCTCCACCGCCTCCATTATCACGCCATCGCCTCTCCTCCTTCCTTCCTTCGGCTCCGTGCCGCGCGCGGATCAGTCCACGTCAATCTGTCTGTTTGCTGTTCCAGTTTTCACGGCCATCATTAAGAGTGTTTGGTAAACACGTGGATCAATAGGTGCTAATGAACACACGGTGGTTCGCGGTCTGTCACAGGACAGCATGTGAGAAGCTTACGCCGTTTCCGTCTTAATTTGTTTGCTGCGACGGCGAGTTAGTGCCATTGTAGATTGGGGGGGAAAAAAGGGAGTATATTTATGCCAAAAAACTAGAGTATGTTCAGAAATTTCCTAGAAAAAAACTTGGAAGTTTCTACGCTTGAAAAGTCAAAAACTTGCAACAATTTTTAGATTGTCAGAAAAAACTGGAAAATTGTGAGTTTTAAAAGTCAAACACTATATTTTGTTTTCTAGAAAATTCCTCAGATTAATCTGAAAATTCTTAGGTTTTTTCTTGCTAATTTTTTTACTTTTGAAACTCTGAAATTTCCTTGTTTTTCCTAGAAGATTTTTGAGTTGTGACAGAAAGTTACCCCTCCTTTTTTTCTATCTACTATGGCCCTGATACACAGAAGTAGTTTTCAGCTCATTGTAACTGTATTGGTTTGTTTCCAGGTAATGCTGTGTGTGTGTGTGCATTTGTTATTTATTAGGGGTATAATAGTAGTATCTTAAAAAACAAACAAAGAATAATTCAGTTTAGTTTTGATTAGACAACATGTTTTGGGTTTTATGTATTTCTTACTTCAAGCCAGAAACATTGAAAAGATTCAGTTTTTTAATTCAAATTCGAAAACACTTTATTAAATAAATGTTGTTGTAACTCATATCTTGAAAGGATTGTTGTGGATGCTGATGCTGTGAGCAGGAAGGATCTCCAGTAGCAGTCAGTCTTGCATGGCAAGTAATCTGAAGAGGCCTCTGACTGAAGACTGTTGCTGTACGGCAATCTCATGACTGTCATCACATGCCAAAAGCTCAGTATCCTAGCAGTAGATATGATATTTAATGATAACACGACACTCAGTTGTTGGCTAGCATTGCTAATCCACCTCGTTTGCTTTTGCTGCTTCACTTTAAATCTGTCAGGCCATGGAGTTAGAAAGCCAGGCAGAGAGACGTTGGGGTATGTGGTATGATCCTTACCCAGTGTGGTTTATGGAAGAGATGTTTTCAACTTTGTCCTGCTTTTTGGTCCTTTTCAACTCCGCTCTGATTGTAAGTTGTAGGTCACCTATTATTTCTTTTTTTTTTTTTTTTAGCTTTTGAGGTGCTAATCAGCTACTCACATTTGTGAAAGCAACACCTTGTCCCCACAGATACACAGTAGAGGAAGTAAAGTAAAAAATATATCTTGTGATAACATAAAGGTTTCATAAATATCAAACTGTGTTCAAAATAATCTGTTTCTCGCAGCGTTCTGTAACTGTTAGGTGTTCAACACACCTGAAGGATGAATTAGCTCTTCATCGTGTAGTTAGATTCCACAGAGTATAGTTAATGACTTTACAATCAGACCCACGTGTTGGACCTGGGACACATCTGAAAGTTACAGGACTATCTACCTGGAGGACTGGCGTTTCATAAATGTGGTCTAAGTGTTTCAGATCTTTAACAGGTGAAGAAAACCTATCCAGACTCTAAAAAACCTGTGACATTCCCGTTTATGACTAATTTATACCTTAACAGTATCTTCGCTACTGTTAACGAGAAATCTTGTGTGAAATGAAATTCATCATCTGCACTAACTCACGGCGTATGTTTGTAGATTTTTGTATCATGAATTTGGAAGGTATATGGTGAGGAGATATCCTAATGTGGATCATTATTTCTCTCAGGGACAAAAAAAGGACATAAAAACTACATTCATATTCCAATGAGTAATCTCCCCACATCCCCCGTCTCTTTTCAATTCTTTTTCTTTGAGCTCATCTTCAGAAGCAAGGACTCTTGGTCCAAACCTTCTAAAAATGGCAACTTTTAACCATCTGCCATCTTGTTTTATGTCACATGAACCTTAGTGTGTCCTGAGAATTTGAGAATAATCCCACATCAACATCCAGAAGGGAAAACAGCCGATCTCTTCTTCTTGACTGGACGTGTGCTTGTTTGTGGCCGGTATTTGTATAGCACCACCCTTTGAAAGACTCCTGTATTGTCAAAGTCGACACACAAAGCAAGTGGGAGCCAGTCAACCGAATCATCTGACTCAGCAGTGCTTTCTGGTGAGTCCGTTAATCCGGGTCAACGAACCGATTCGGTTGAATAATCTGAGCCTCTTGTGTCACTATAGCTGCATGGGAAACCATAAAGTTCCCAAATATCATACTTTAGTGACAGGGAGTCCACATACCTCGCTTTTTTATGTATTTCTTGATGTTTTGGTGTCATGTTTTAAAGATGGCAATAGCAGAACAAAAAATGCTGCCCATTAGTTCCTCATTATGTATTCAGGTTTAAAACAACAGTGTATTTGTTCAGTACCTGTGTATGGTGAATCAAAAGGACTTTACCAGAAATTTCCAGAATACATAAACACATTGGTGACACATTAGAGCCTGAGGCTTTCACAGAGCCATACTGGGAGTTAGGAAAAAAAGGCAAAGTATGAAGGCAACACGGGAAGCGCATGCAAGTAGAGAAGACTGCGCTTGTAACCGGGGCTATACGTTTTAGAGGTAACAAAGCCAAATATTGGAAAACTGAGGGTGTGCCGTCTGTACGCCTACAATTTCATAGCTCTTGCTCCTCGTTTCTTCAAATAAGTTCATGTCAAAAGAGTTTTCTCTGGAACATTCTCACATCTCACAGCTGTTGTTGTTGCAACCTTCCAGATCTTTCAAGTCTTCTGGTTCTGCTCTGCATCCACAGAACCAGAACCAAATGAGGAGAAGCAGCTTCTATGCACCTCAAATCTGGAACAAACTTCCAGAAAACTGCCAAAACACTGAGTTCCTTTAAATCTAGACTAAAAACCCAGCTGTTTAGAGTTGCTTTTGAAATCTAATCATGAAACAATCAACAATCTGATGTGCAAAACATAATGTTGTTGAATGTGCGCTCTATGACCTTGTGTTTTTATGATGTAAAGCACTTTGAGATGCCTTGTTGCTATACAAATACAATTTGATCTGCATTTTTAAGAGATCTAACCCCCCCAACACCCTAGTAGTCGTATAAATTAACATAATCTTAGTTTTAAAAGTGTTTTGCCAGTGCTGTTGCTCTGTTTAACTATGTGGACTGTTTAAAAGAAGACTTCTGAATAACCCAACATCTTTTTTGCTAAATTAATTTGTACAAAACGTGTTTTCAATGTGATACAAAAGTAACAATTATTACAAATGTAACAAGTATTACATTTGTATCACTAAAATGTCACCTCAAGGTCTAAATTACAATGTTGAACCAACAGTGAGGTAAAAGGTTACAGCAACAGTATTTGCTTCACTGTAAACCCTCCAATATCTCCCCCAAATAACAGGAATATATTTCTATATTAATTTATTGTGTTTTTTCTAAGTGTATCATTAACATTAGTAGGATTTTCACTGCTTTTCATTAAACAATGGTGTGAAATACAATATGCTCGTCTTGTGCCTCAAGGCTACAAATACACTCCTGATCAAAATCTTAAGACCAATCAAAAAATTGCAAGAATTTGCATTTTGCACTATTGGATCTTAAGAAGGTTCTAAGTAGAGCTTCACAATGTTAAAGAAAAAAATCAGCGTAAGAGACAAGAACGTTTGAGCAGGGAATTTTCTGAAAACTGCATTTACACTCAAACATGGTTTTTTCAGCTGATCAAAAGTTTAAGACCATAGTCTTTAAAAGCCAAAAGCTGTGCAAAAATCTGGATTCATGTCAGTTTCTGCTAAGTCTTTACACTGTCAAGACCTCCTGATGGCAAAAGCAAAAAAGCTCACTGACTGAACGTGGTAGGATTGTTGAGCTGCATAAGCAAGGCCTCTCACAACGTGCCATCGCTGCTGAGGTTGGACGCAGTAAGACAGTCATTTTGCATTTTTTAAATGATCCTGAGGGTTATGGAACAAAAAAGTCAAGTGGTAGACCCAAAAAAATTTCACCAGCTCTGAGCCGCAGGATCCGATTGGCTGTCTGTCAAGACACGGGACGATCCTCTACCCAAATTAAGGCCATTACTGGTGCTGACTGCAGCCCAATAACCATCAGACGGCATCTGCGAGAGAAGGGCTTCAGAAACAAAAAACGTCTTCAAAGGCCACGTCTTCTTCAACGCCACAAAATTGCCCGTTTGGACTTTGCAAGGGTGCACCAAACATGGGACATTGAAAGGTGGAAGAAAGTTGTAAAACTTTAACCTTGATGGTCCTGATGGCTTCCAACGTTACTGGAGATCCCACCTGAGATGTTTTCTACACGGCACAGTGGTGGGGGCGCCATCATGATTTGGGGTGCGTTTTCCTTCAATGGAACAATGGAGCTTCAGGTTGTGCAGGGGCGTCAAACAGCAGCTGGCTATGTGGAGATGTTGCAGCGGGCATCCCTCATGACTGAGGGCCCTCGTCTGTGTGGTAATGATTGGGTTTTTCAACAGGACAATGCTGCAGTTCACAATGCCCGCCTGACAAAGGAGTTCTTCCAAGAGAATAACATCACTCTTTTGGACCATCCTGCATGTTCCCCGGATCTAAACCCAATTGAGAACATTTGGGGATGGATGGCAAGGGAAGTTTACAAAAATGGACATCAGTTCCAGACAGTGGATGCCCTTCGTGAAGCTATGTTCAACACTTGGAGCAACGTTCCCACTAGCCTCCTGGAAACACTGGCATCAAGCATGCTTAAGCGATTGTTTGAAGTCATCAACAAGAATGGTGGAGCTACTCATTACTGAGTCCTTTTTTTTTTGACACTTTGATTTCTGTTTTGGGAGGGGTTTCGGGGGTTTTTTGAGCTATGGTCTTAAACTTTTGATCAGCTGAAAAAATCATGTTTGAGTGTAAATGCAGTTTTCCATTAATTCCCCGCTCAAAAGTTTTTGTCTCTTACGCCGATTTCTTCCTTTAACATTGTGAAGCTCTACTTAGAACCTTCTTAAGATCCAATAACGCAAAATGCAAATTCTTGCAGTTTTTTAACTGGTCTTAAGATTTTGATCAGGAGTGTATTAAAAAACTTCACAGATTCTCAATAGACTCTTTTAAGGAAGAACGTCATGGTCAAACATGGGAAGCTTCAATGCATAGCGGAAGAATACAAACAAACACACACACACACACACACACACAAGGAACTCTATCTCTTGCTGCCTATACATGTAGTTTATGCCGTCATATGAAGATTTCCGTCTTTCATGCAAGCACAAGGATAACCTGCTTGGATAAAAAATTTAAAGAATGACACGGTACGAGTGTTAAGGCACATTTACACCCACAGTGGCCTTGCATACCTGCTTCTTTGTGTGTGTGTGTGTGAGTGTGTGGCTCAGCTGCCCACAGCCAGACTGCGCTCCCCTGCCGATCCCCATCTTCCAGCTAGAAATCAGCAGACCGTGGCAGGCTGCTGCTGCACTACAGCTCTGGAGGAAGAAGGGAACAAAAAAGAGGGAATAAAAAAAAAAAGTTATTTCATTATGAGAACTTTTTCAAGTTTTTTTGTGTTACTTTTCATAGTTTTGAAGATTAAAAAAGAAAAGTTTTCTTTGTAGAGCAGGTGCTGACAGATGCTTAAGCCGAAGCAGACATTCAGCTGGGCAGGCAGGCAGGGCAGGGCCCGGGCCAGGCGGGAAACGACCTGCCTCCCCCCCCCCAACCTTCTGATGTAGCTCCAGGGCGTGGCAGGATTTAGCATGGCCTCATTACCTTGTCACGAGCTCGGAGAAATATGGGCCTCCAGAGAGAGGCTCAGGGACGTGGACTGATGAAAACAGAAAAGGGAAAAGGGAGCTGACAGCAGGCGCACGCAAAAGAAGGGAGGGGGTTGGAAAGAAGGGGCGGGGAAGGAAGGAGAGCGAGAGGTATGAGAGCAGGAAGGGGAATTGAGAGAGAAAGGGAGGAGAGATGTTGACAGATCTGGAAAAATAGAGAGACAGTGGGGATGGCTGGAGTATGGCGGGGAGTGGCGAAACTAATGGTCCTGCCCAGAGAGATAGCAGTCGATCACTCATCTTTAAACAAAAGCAGCGGGCTCAGGAGGATATTTAAGAAGTGCTTATTTAATTAAAAGTCCCTTTGCTCATATTTATGAGCCATCGCTCCTTCAAATATTAACCTTCCAGGTCCTGGGAGGCCTCTTACGGCTCAGCCCTGCACTGTGGACTTGATGGCTTGGACAGGGGCGATGTTGGTGATGAGCCCCTGTCTTCAAACCCGGAGTTCAGTGTGGTAATGCTCAGATTGTTCAGTGATGTGAAGGTAAAAAGGTGTGCAAATACAAGAGAGGGAAATAAAGCACCTGTCTGCAGACACTGAATGGACTCAAACTTTGGGCGATTCGTGTTTTCCACAAATTATTGACCAAATATGATTAGATATCAGTTTATTCCTGTTAGAAATGACATAGAGCAACTTGTACATGGTTATGTAGGAGTGCATGGAGATGAAAACATGTTTTCAGATTATTTTGAATTTTGTAAGGTTTTATGAAATGTTAAATTTAAAGAGGGCAGTATTATGTATTTTCAAGCCATTTTGTAGCACAATCAGTCACTGACGGTGACTGAACGTCAACTTCAGTTGTTATAAAAATGCTTTACATATCAAATATGACTTAAAATAAATTTGGCTTCATAATTGAAATCAGGCCTCTGTCTCTTTAAGAAGCTCCTGCTCTTTCTGAAACTCTGCTTTCGGGAAATCCTCTCAACAACATTCGACAGGAAGAGTTTAAGAATCCAACAAAGAGCGACGGAAACCAAGGAGATTAAATACTGTGGAGATGGCATTGTGTCAGAGACACCAGGTGAGTTTAAACGGTGAATGCAGAACTGAGAGAAAATCAGAAATGTAAAATAACAGGGACAAGAGAAACAGATTGGACCTGGAAAACTGGAATTAATACCTCAATGAGTCTGAAGTGCGACGAACCAACATGGAGCGACACTAAGATAAATAGAAGCACAAGAGAACCTGAACACAAACAAGAATCATGAAAAATATTGCCAAGTGTAAACCCGAAGAATTCAAAAGAAACCAAGTTAATTACAGAATTATTAATATCTCTCACAGATTTAGATAAATTATTTTCATTTAAGCAATAAGTGCATTTCTCTTTCAAAAAAAAAGGTGAGCATTTGTGAAAAGGTAAGCACAACAATGTTGGTGAAAAAAATAATTTTACTTACTTTTATTTAAAAAATACTGTCATCTTAATATTATTTACAGAGTTCTCAGAACAAAAGTGTTGGTCAGATAAAAAGATTACTTTGAGCCTGAATCTGTCAGGGGTTTGAATAATTTAGGTTGAAGGTATAAATGATAGGAAAAAAAGTCAACATTTATTAAGAACACCCATATTCCACATTCAAATACATAGTCAGAAATTAGGCATTTAAGAGCATTTTATTGTATCAATGTATAATTTAGATTATGGACTTAAATCATATTTACCCTTAGTGAGTGTCAGAAAAGAAAAATCCTTTATTCTTCAGAAGTAGCTGCATTTCTGTTATAAATGTGAGCAAACTGTCATCAATACTCCACTGATATAAAAAAACCACAATTTTGCAATTGCAGCGTTTCCATTAAATAAGAAACGCAATTAAAATCACACGTTAATAAGTTTGTTCACACGACAAGTCGTTAAAAAACATGCCGCTCCACGATCCTCTAACTACTTTCTGTCGTCTTCTTTACGGGTTTTGCGCCAGGTGCAACATCTGGTTGTTGATCATGTGACTCGAAAAAAGCATTAACATTGAAACAAGTGTTTTATTTACAAAATAAATCAATTTCGACATGGCCAAAAAAACCCCCACCTCATCCTTGCACCAAAGCTTTTTGCTGAAAAATTTCCCATTTCCATTATGCCAATTTATTTTTAAAACTGAGCAATTATATGGTCAATGGAAATGCAGCTATTGTCTTATTACAGTCAAGTACTCCAAGATGCTTGAAAAGTTATAAATCAAAGAGCAAAAAACATGATCATTTCTACAGACATTGCTCTGTCTGTTGACAAATATCATGCAATAAGTTGTAAAAATGCACTTTACTTCCCACAGCCACACAACAATATAGTAACGCTAAAAACTTACCAGTAAAACATGATTTTATGCCTCTCTATGGTGAGTTCTTCCTGTTTCATCTGCATGCCATATTCCTCGGCGTAACTCATCAAACTGAAATTGTCACCACCCAACCAGTCAGTGGCTTTGAGGTTTGTAGATTTCTCTGTTCATATTTCTCTTCCCCTCACTGACTGTTTACATACATCGAGACACGCTCTCCATACCAGAAGAGCATTCTGCATATTTATATCCAGACATCTGTTTAGAGAGATTAATGTTGCCTTGGAGTCCCAGTTTATAATACAGACCTCCTCTCACAAGTCCAAACAGAGATAACTGGTATCGCATCAAGAGAGGGGGAAAAAAAAGATACGGCACATCTAGTTTCTTTGACAAAACTCAACAACAAGCACTGCTGAGCTCCGCCGCCCCGAAGAACTCTAAAACAAATCTCACAGTAAAGCGTCTGTAAGCCACTGAAGAGATGATATTTGAATACAGCTGAAATCCTTGAATATTTCTATAGCCTTCGAAAAGTTATGCTAACACACATTTTGTTACAAATAAAGGTCTTATGTGTTAAATAATATGTCTGAGATATCCTTCATATAATGCGATATCATTTTTGTCCTTGATAACAAAGCTTTTTTAATGCTGTAGTTTTTTTACAAAGCCCGTCTGGTGACGTAGAAAAAAGAAACAAAAAACCCAACTTGTGGCCAGAAGTTATTCAATACGTGGCCACGAGTTGTTATAATTAAGTAAATTCCCACGAGTTATTAAGTCGCGGTCACGAGGTTTTTTTTAAATTATTTTTGCTCCCATTTCTCCAGATAGGTTTCGTAGTTTTTTTTTCTTTGTTGGTGCTAAAAATAATACTAAAGTTTGGTTTGTCTTTTCTCTATTGTCCACACCTTCTTTGTGCAGGTGACAGTGAATAACTATTGAACCATTGAATAACAAACTAAAAAAAAAAAAAATAATAATAAAATAAATAAAAAATCATCACCCCAAGATAATGACACGTTTCAACCACATAAATACAACAACGTAGGAAAAGTTCACTGCTGTTATTCTTAACACTCTTCTGCCTGGGTCAACTTTATCCCAGGTTTAAAAAACTACAATATACGATGCATTGATTCACAACTCCTAACATCGTTGTGATGGTGATGGAAATTTTGCACTTTGGTTGCACCTGCTCTCTGTTCCGTCTCATTTGCAAAGCAAATAGCTCTAATGACACGTCTGAGCGAAAACAGAGGCATTTCATGCACTAGATCTGAGTTTTTTCTCTTTTCACAAAATATAAACTTGTCCAATCCTAACAGACACAAAAAACATAATTTTTTTTTTTTAGTAATGGGATTTAAAATGTTTAATCGAGTTAATTGCAGGGTCTGCAAATAATTAATAGTGACAAAATACATTTTCAAATCAAAAAACATTTTTACTGATGAATTATGGAATAAAAAGCCACATAGGCTCAACAATAAATATATTTATTTTTAATCTTTAGGTTATTCAACCATCAGATTGGTGCAAAGTGCTATTATTCCCATTCAGCGTTCAAGTGTTTCAAGAATCCCTGATCATTCATGGAACTTCTTTAGAAACGTGGACTGTGGACAAAGACGTTAACGTGGACGTCTGTACCGCTGCAACATGTTCAGGACTGAGATGCTATTTTAGGCTTGAATAGCTCCACTGATAGGCTGAGTTGTTATTGTCCAACTTGCACACAAAAGTAATCTTTCCCAGCGTCTCTTCAGATCGTCCTTTGCTGCTTGTGGAGGTCGCTTGTGAGTCAGATTTGCATAAGATGTATTCTATCGTTGGGATTAATCAGCCCAAAGATTAATTGGGTTACTAATTTAGTAATCCATTTAAGCCACAACTATACAAAAATATATATGTTTTCATTTAAGATAAAACACTTTTGTCTGTAGATTTGTTTTAGCCAAAACTTATCAAGGGGCCTAATTTTAGCTTCGCCCTGTTCAGATTGACTGGTAGTATTATTATTTGCATCTTTTAGTGTATTTCTAATAATGTATAAGAAGTAGTACCAGTAGTAGTTAAATGAAATATCTGTAGAATGTGCTATTTCTTTTACATGATTCATTAATTAATCATCAGATTAGTTGATAGATTAATTGATTATGAAAATAATCGTTAGCTGCAGCCCTGCTATGTTACAAATAGCACTGACCTTTGAATTGGATGCTTTTTCTCTATGCTGACTTTAATTTATATCACATGCACTTTTATAAATGTAATTTTTTTTATAAATACGTGCATAACGTTTCAGTTTAACAATAAAGTTCACAGCCTAAGACTTTGGCTCACTCAGCTGCCAAAACAACAAATTCATTCCCCACAGTCTTCTCCAACACGTTGTAGTGATTTAAAATATGTTCCCACTCCTGCCTTGTCTTTCTGTGGCTGTCTGCTGCCAACATCAAGACAGGCAATCGGTATTTTTTATTTTTTTTCCCTTTTCCGACATCAGCACTCTCACACATTCATGCACATCCTCAGACTGAGGCGACTAGAGACACTTCACAATGTTCTCAGTTTCTAATAAGAATGTGATCACAGGTAGTACTCACTTAAGACCTTCAAAAACGCTCCACTTAACATAACTGTTTTATGAGTCCGCTGCTCACTTTGTGGTATCACCTCACTGTCTTCAAGCACCCACCTGAGCTCCTCTTTCTTTCAGTGCGGTTATTTTTTTTTCCTGACTTTTTTTTTTTTAAACCAAAAATTGGAAGTTCACCTCTTTTTTTTCTCCTTTACTGACTGAATATAATGAAACAGGTGCAGAGTTTTGTTTCTGTGGAAGAGGAGGCTGCTCAGTATGTCGTGTTTAGAGATTCCAAATAATGCTTCAAAAAGCCGTATTATTGACGTGATTTCCATTTTGTTTTTGTGGGTGTGTAAATTTTGAAGTATCGCGTTGATGGAAATGCCGAAATTTGAAACAACTGCCAAAAAGTTTGACACTCGCTTGAGGTGCTTCTTGGCTTTTCTGGAAAAGAGCTAGTGCGCGAAAAAATGAGAAGTAAACACATTTACTGAATAAGTTCTGATATAGTGAACTCTCCCATCCACCGGTGGGTTTGTGCTAATGGTGGGCAATGTGGACTTTGGACATTTTGTGATACCATTGTAATAACAAATTATTATATAAAAAAAAAACTGTTTATTACTTATTTTTTAGGTAACTGTATGGATGTGACTGCATGGCACAGCATTCTTAGCGCCACAAACATAAATATACATCATAAAAAGTATTCTCCTTTAGAATAGGCCACTTGCTCAAAAAGTGTGATTCTTGGCACACTTTTAAAATGTAACTATTTTAATTTAATAAATGTAAATCTATTTAATAATTTTTCTTTTCAAATTTACTGATATTTATTGGTGGTCTTGTGGAACAAACAGTGGAGAAAATAGCAAAAAAACAAAAAGAAAGAAAGAATAACATATTCATACTGCCAGTTTTGGATTTTTAAATGTATAATCAATAATTGAAATTTATCATGACAACGATAAATAAAAAAATCTTACCATGACAAACAACCTCTGCTTCCCGTTTGTTGCAGGACTATGTAACATTAACATCTGAAGAAATGATGTTTTACGTGTCCTGGTTGATTCCAGCAGATGGAGACATGCCTAATTCGCATTTTCTTTCTTTTTGTTTTTTTCCCCGCAACATTTTAAAAGTAAACTTAAAATTCACATGACAGCTGAAAGCTGTCGTAGCTTGTAAGAATTGATGAGGTTAGCTTAGCTGACGAATATCAGAGTCTCATATCATCTTCAGTAAGTCTGAGCCAGACTTAACCAAGAAGCCAATTTCTGTTGTCTCCACCAGTACTGAGGTTTCAAATTATATTTTTGCTTAACTTATTTCTTAAAGACATTAAACAGCGATTAATTTTCACAAAATATCAAATAATTGTGTAACTGTGATTTTTTTCTAAATATCTACACATAAACATTGCAGTTTGATATCAACATTACCAGTCTTTTTTGCTGTTTGTTCATTGTAATCCATTCTTACCTCCCACCTGAACACATTTCTATTATTATTACTGCTTTGTATGCACACATGCAGTGGCGGCGGGTCGCTTTCCAGGTGTTCTTTTTCTGGATTTGTTCAGACTCAGAGCTAGCGTAATGTCTGGTGTGGGTTTTCTTCAGCAGTCGCAGCACATATTCTATGCATGATGTTTTGTTTGGGTTGCACTGTGTGTGTGAAAGAGAAGGAATTCAAGGAGACGGCTCTGAAAAAAAAAATATCTAAAGGATAAAGTGCAAGAGGCCATAGAGGAACCACAGAACAAGCAGGGAGAGAGAAAGTGTGTGTGTGTGTGCTGCATGTATGAGTATTGGTGTGTGTTTGCACAGAAGCGACAGACAAACAGGCCAGAGAGAGAAAGAGGAGAGAGGTTATTGCTGGAAAGCGTGAAGACAATAATGCAAACTGACACTTCAGAAATTAGATGCCGGTTGCCTTGGCAACAGGCCCTGGGCTAGGGGCTACCGGTGGTGTGGGGGGGAAGGGGTGAGGACGGGTGAGGGCGAGTGGGGCTGCGGAGAGCGCTCAGATAGTGAGTAAATTATGTTTGATTAGAAGCGCAATCGTTTGAAAAGAGCGGAGCGAAGAAGCCCGTGGCGACGAATCCGCCAATCAATGCCGGAGAGGAGCGGAGACATCGAGAGCGAGCCCAGGCACGAGGGCTCCGGAGGATTTCCTGGAGTGTTTTCACAGGTGACACACTCGCCTCAAGGAGGGGGAAGATTAGTCTCAGGCCGAGGAAAACAAACGGCATCACTACAATAAACGTGACAAAAAAAATTTACACACTGAGCCAATGAACAGCTTTACTAATAAAAATGTGTCATGGAGAAATCAGACACCAGAGAAAAGCGCTAACAGGTATTGCTAGGCTCTTATACCAAACTTCATCAGCAGGTCAAAGTTCACAATAAATTATGTAATAACAGAAATACCCTTTGTCTTATTTGGGCCTTCAGAAAGTCTTGTGTCTTAAAATCCAGCGTAACAGAAAATGGAGTTAAATAAGTTTCTGAATAGATTTTTGTGTCACTGTGCTTATTAGAACACTAATTTACTTGGATAAACTTGTATTGTTAGCATAAGTAAGTATAGATTAATTAAATAATCACAAAAAACATACAGAAAAATATTACTAAATAATGGTCATCAGAAGGAGCTAAAGTTGAAATTTTAAACAATTTAAAATATATCCATCTAATCATGTTTCTTCAGGTTGCAATGACAATGTTGCTCCTTTTATTGAGAGAGCGTATCTTTAGTAGCGTCACCCTGCTGCTGTTTTCACTTGTACAGTTTGAACCCAACAGAGCCCGTCTCTACCAGGTGTCTGGTCACTGTATGAGAGGTCAGAGGTTACGATGCACAGCTCGTCTTCTCTTGTCTGCAACATCAAAGTTCATTATATTATTTTAAAAATAAAACTAAGTTCATTAAAGATGCCATGTCATGAAGTCAGTAAGTCATAGTGGTCTCCATGTCTGGTCAAAGGTTAGTAATTAGATTTGGTGAGCCACTATTTTATTGTCTGTGTTTTGATCTTTTTTTTTTTTCTTTTTTTTTTGCTTTGAACACAAATGATTAAATTGTGAACTAGTGATCTAACTGAATTCTCTAGATTGACAATATTTTTGAATGTTAAAATAATGTAGCGCACATGAAAACATCACATTTGACCTTTCACCCACAAGAATAGCTTTCTTCTAAGTCCCTTCAAAGCATCGTTGCTGGCAAAAACAGCTCCTTACTCCACATTCATGGTTCCCTGGAATCTCCAACAATGTAATGAGTGAATTTAAAAATTTCATCAGTTTGTGAGGCCGGCGCAAATTAACTAGTAACAGTAAGAAACTACCAAATACATCAATACCCAAGTTTATTTTTCACTGGATATATTTGTAAAGATAACTGATAATGAAAAAGACAATCGTCATTTTTACATCAGAAACGATGAAAAGATTGATCCATCCTCCCCAATAATTTAAATCTAAATGAATTTGCGGCATTTGTTTTCTTTTACGTTTTAGGTAGTGGGAATCCTATAAGCAGAAAAAACAAGAATCAGTTTTACTGTGACGTGACGGCTGTTCTCCATGGCCTGGTGACGAATACAGTTCACACATAAAGATTGTGCTATAATCAACTTAAAGCTTAAAGTCACAGCTCTGAACAAAGTGTCTGACTTGAGGCTTCTGACTTACTTTAGTCAGTGAACGCATCAATCATCAAGCCTCCATTGAAGGTTAATACCATGCTAGATAGCTTAAACCAAAGTTGCCTTACTAACAGTATTTAGAAATATTTGGGAAAATATGAAAACAATTATTTTTTACTCTTACACTTGCACGTATATAAAGACAAAAAAACTAAACGGTAAGCATATTTCAATAGCTAGCATAGCATTGGTACACTCCACTTGAGGAGGGGTTTGAAATTCTGACAGGTTTACTGTATGTTATACTTTTTTGTAATATAATTCAAATGCATTGAGAAATGTGTGAACATTCTTGATAGAATAAAAAAATTGGACCGACCAACTAGCTAATGCGCTTGTTACAGTGCAACAGGGCAACACAGACTCTGCGTTTCCATGTCAAAGGTGAGCAAAGGTGAGGTGGGGTGGTGGCGCAGGGGCAAAGCACAACCCACGTATTGAGGCCCTAGTCCTCATGGCGGTGGTCGCAGGTTCAATTCCCAGCCTGGCGACATTTGCCGCATGTCTTCCCCTCTCTGATTGCCTCGTTTCCTGCCGAACTACTTTCAAATAAAGGCCACTAGAGTCAACAAAACCCTTTTAAATAAAAAGGTGAGCAAAGCTAATAGTGACATGTTGTAACTGCTTTGTTTAAAACTAGAAACTTGATTAATATCCCATGTGAATAAGTTTGCTCATGAGATAAGTCATTAAAAAATATCCTCCATCAGTCATCCTCCAGCTACTTCCTGTTGTCTTTTTGCTGGTTGTTGATCATGTGACTCGTGTGATGCGAAAAAAAAGTGTTTCCTTTGCACTTTTACGAAATAAACCAATTTCGATACGACTAAAATAACCCTTCTCCCAGCAGTAAAACTTTTTCTCAGAAACATTTTTTTTTTCTAAATTGCCGTATTTCCATTAAGCGAATTTAGTTTTGAAATTTCAAACTGCGCAATTATGAACTCACACATCCAGCCCTCAAAGCATATAACACGTTTTGCAACATAATCCTGTATGTTGCACTGATTGGATATACTGAACAGAAAATTCAGTATATCAAACCATGATATAATGTATGGTTTTTAAATGTCGCTGATAAAGTCTCATCCTCAAGAAAACAAACATTTAGGTTGGAGGAATTTTACCCCCCAAAATTTGCTCCTTTCTGTAACTCAGCAAAAACTTTTAAAGCCTAAAAAAAAGAGCTAAGCAAAAAAGGCAAAGACCTCAGAACATGGAGGCTCTGCTTGATTAGGAGACATATTCTTCTGCTTTCAAAAGCAAACGAAGGAATTTATCAGCAGCAAATCACAAAGTGATCTCTGCTCCCGACAGAAACTACACTGACATTCGAGCGCAGCTAACAAAGCCCGTCTTTTCACACCTCTAATTCCACCTGAAGGATTTTTGTCATTTACAGCACCCCTTGTAAATATGTGGTACAAAAGCTTTACATTCATATATAGTTGCTGCGTGTGGCATAAACTCACACCGAGTAGAAAGGTGCAGTTCTGCCACGGCGTGTTAGGGCTGCTGCAGATAGAAAAAAAAACAAAATTCTGAAATTTTCTAGAAAAAAACTGGGAATTTCTGAGTTTCAAAAAATAAAAAAAAACTTCGCTAGAAAAAACCCGGACATTTCATTTGAAAAGTCAAAAATTTGATAGAAAAAAAAAAAAAAATTTCAGATTATTCTCAGAAATTTCCTACAAAAAAACTGGGAAACTTCTGACTTTGAAACGTCCAAAAGTTGCTTGAAAAAACGTACAAATTTTGAGATTAATTGCAGAAATGTTCGAGAAAAAACATGGACATTTCTGTGTTTCAAAAGTTTTCAAATTTAGACACAAAATTTCCAGCAGTTGAATATTTTAAAATAATTATGGTGGCTCTTGAGAAGCATATGCTTGTATGGTAATGGGAAAAAAAAACGAAAAAAAAAACTCATCTCTGCTGGAAAAACTTTTAGAATGTATTAAAGAAAGAAAGAAAACGATGACATGACAACAACAAACACATTAAAAGTACAAGATGTATGCTTCAGTAATAATCAATATAAAGTTTTGTTTTAAGTCACTTTATTATTATTAAGGATGCATAGCTCTTATCTGTACTGAAAATAGTTATCCAGACATATAATCAAAAATTAATAATTTACCAAAACTTATGTGAAAATTGTGAGATACTGTATATATATTTTATATGAAGTTCTCATTAAGTAGACGTTATTTACTGAACATTCAAAGATTATTTTCACTTCTACCCACTAAATATATTTTCTATCACATCATAATGTACATTTATTGCATGGAAATGAATTTCTTTAGATTTTTTGTAACTAATAGATTACAGACACACACAAAAGCAACAACTCTTTTAATTAATACCTACAGCTTCTGAGGTATATCAATATTTTTCCAAACACTTTAGCAGATTTAATGTATGAATATTCCTTTATAGACTCCAGCTCTGATTTCCTTTAGAGCAAGAAAGCATTTGAGATTGTGGAAGAGGTATCTAATTAAAGCTTTAACCTTTTTATTCCTCCCCTGCTCTCACCGCAACCGCTTTTAAAACATGACTTGCAAAAGCTCCAGAAGTAAGACAAAGGACAAAGTTAGAAACTCTAACTAGCAACGTACTCTGGCCATAAAACTTTGCATAAAGCTCTATATTTTCATGATATAATGGTAGTGAAATAAAAGTTTACAGCAAAAATATAAGTGCAAATCGTCAGCTTCTTGTTTTTCTTTCTCTGAATCAAAACTTAACACAAGAGTCATCGTCTTCAATCAAGACGTAAGTGGATGACCCAATAAATAAATTCAAGGTTGATCAAGCGCTATTTTAGCACTTTTAATTATTTTCGATGAAAGGAGCGTTGAGTGGGCAATTAGTAGGTCTGCTTAAAATTAGAGTCAGCTAATTCCTGTCCCCATAACACCTAGTTTGAATCAGTTTTAGATAAAGAAAATATACATTTAAAGATCAAGGTTGAAATTGACTGATAAAATGCAATGACAGCAACAGCAAAGAGCCAGCAGGACATTTTAAACCATTTGTGATTAAATTGGTTGAGAAACATTAAACATATGGTTGGTGTGATAAAAAAAGTTTAGGGTGCTGCAACTAGAGAAAAAAAAAAGATTATGTATGAATGTATTTATTGGGTCGTCCATTTACGTCTTGATTGAAGACAATGACTCTATCCCAGGTGTGTCCAAAGGACATTCGTGGCCCTGGGATTTGTCGGCCCCCCAACTGCAGTTCAAGAATGATGCAAATTTGTTTACTAAACTTTCTATTTTTAATCAAGGTACAATTATTGCTGACAATTTTCTTGCAATGAAAAATGCTAAATACGACACAAAGTATTTTTTTAACCAAACCGTAGCGATTAGTGGAGCCTCGTTTATCCAGAGACTTTTACTAAAAAGCCGACTTTGCCGCACAGAAATCAACTTTTATTTCATTTATTAAAGTTGGCTAAGTATTAGCAAGAGTTTTGAAAGAAAGTGACCCTAAGTCCTGTTCTTATTACTGAGTAAATGCTTCCAACCAAGCCTAGAAGAATTTGAAAAATTGTTGCTTTACGTGTAACACAACATAAAAAAAAATCTTATTAAGTTTTGGAATAATATCCCTTTTTTGTGAAAAAAATAAATAAATCTGACTACTTTATTTACTTGATTTTTTAGACTCAACAATTTCAGTCCACATGACAAAAATGAACAAGCATTTTTCCCGAGGTAGCCGCAATATAACTTTGACTTCAGGATTATTCAAATCAGAGTTATAGCTTCAGCAAGACTAACAACATTAGCTGTAACAAATAATCTTTAGTAATCTCTTAAAATCGGTTAAAATGCGCATGTTCTTCAGTGTATATGGGCTAAAAATTGTGTTTTCTTCTTCCTTAGTTGCAGCGTTTAAAGCACAGAAGACCATTTTCTCACCTTGTTAAAACGTAGGAACCGTGGACGGTCTCCTGTGGATTTACAGCTGACGTTGCGTTTAGTGACCGGCCCGTTTTCTGCTTACAGCAGTTGGATCGCAGGGTCAAAATGTGGAGATGCTAAGAGCGTTTTGTTGGTCGTTGCATCAGTAAGATAGGCGCTTTCGGTTACTTCCCATTTGTCACCGGATGCACACTCAACAAATTAACAGAAGTCCCCTATAAAGAAGACAAAGAATAAACATTATTTGTGAGTTATCTCATAAAAGCAGAAGTTATTAACCGCTAAAAACCTAAACCTAACACAGGGAAGCTAATTGCCTCTAAACTCTCGGCTTACTGGAGGTGATAAAGCGAGATATGGAGATGCTCAGTGTTGGGCTCACGTAGATCAGTGTTACAACAAGAGTTTCGCCTTAAAGAAGGGCCATTAACCATGTTTAATGTGCTAGTGTAAATTTTGAGTTTTCACAATTTGGGCTATATCCAGGATTTATCAAGCGTAAGTTGATCCAATCATGTCAAACGATGAAGATGGGATGGCCTGTAGTTAGGTGTTTTTACTGCTCGCTCTCAGAATCAGCTCCAAAAGAGCTGCATGATAAACAGAGTTTCAGTCGTCGTAGCAGGATTAGTTTGCACCTCATTATTACAAAAAGCTCCTTAGAGGCAACATGTGGTAAGATATTATATTATAGGAAAGGAGAACAGGAGAGAAACATAGTTTGGACTGTGGTTGAGCTGCTAGAACTGACAGAAAGATGGGGATGTCTCAGTGACAGAAGAGAAACAAAGAGGTAAAGAAAATGTGAGTTACTCACAATGAATATTTTTTAATGATTATTAAGTGGTAGCAGTTAGTAACAGTAATTATAGGGGTATAGTAGTAGATCACAGTTTATCAAGTCTTCAATCACAGAAAACAAAACGTGCTCACAGTTGGTTCATGGATTATACAACAATAAAACCACTTTGGAGTAGTTTTGATAATCCAGTGTACGAGATGCACTTGAATGCACCATTAAAACTGTCATTAGCAGCAGTTCAACTCACCACAGAATTGATCTGCAGCTTGACATTTAGGAAACAAAGTTGCTTAGGAGAAACTCAGCAATTTCAGAAATTGTTGAGGTGAGTGGTTCTGTCAACTACGGAAACAGAGAGCGGACGTTTTCTGCATGTACTTTTTCCTCGATGTTTTTCTTGAGATAACGAGTTCGTTTCACAGCGGTCGTTGGTCTCTGGGTTTGTTATACCTGATTTTTTTTTCTTTCTCCGCTAAAGCTGCCTTAAAAACCTTATTGTAACAAAACAAAGAATAGCTTAGAGATAACCAGAGTTGTCTTTGTTTTGTTTCGATGTCATTTTTAAAGTCGTGCCACAGAACGTCACGTCGAGCGTTTAGTTCCACACCTTAACATTCTGCATCTGTTCAGGTATGAAACAACGCTGAATTTGTTTGCTACCAGCAGAGATGTGCTGGATGTTTTTGGTACAAATACATGTACTGTTCCACCCCTACTACTAATAAGGCATTGTTCAATTACTGCCATCAAGGTATGTCAACTTAAAAAGTAAGGTTTTGTATCTGCAAACATCTTCTGTCACACTGTTCCTTATCATGAGATGCCAGTGCACTTATCTCAATTCTTGGAGATTTCACTAAGGAATGCATAACGGAGTGCTGCCCCTCCCCAACCTGCTGCTACACACTACATCAGCTGACTGTAATAAGCACTTTGCTGAAAAACAGTTTGGGGTTGTAAAATTAACCTGTCATGCAACCATTTTTTTAGTTTAACAATCTCATTTTAAGCCGATTCTTACAAGAGTAAATTGTTTTAGCAAGTATTCTTGAAAAAGTGTGGTTACTTGCTAATCCAGCTGTTGAAATCGAAACAGTGCTGAATTCATAAACCAGAACGTCCCCCTGACCAGGTAACATCAAATATCTTTGTCACTGAACGTCAATCAGGGAACGCAATTTTACTTTCCCCACTGGGAAATTGTTTTGCAGCATTTCCATTCACTGAAAAACAAACCTAGAAACGCCCGAGCGTGATCGTTCGGCATCAACAAAGTGTAATGTACGATAACACAGACAAGAAAAAACACTCATGGCTTCATGTTATTAAGCATTACAATAGCAGCAGCTATAAAAGAGACTCCATCTCTATTGGTTTTTTCCTCGCAAATGCTTTTTTTTTTTTACCTGTGGCCTGAGGGTAGAGGCTGAAAATCTGTAAAGAGGGAACGGTCTGAACATAGCATGACACAGGCTGCCTGTCTCAGCATCTGCCTGTCATAAAAGCCCAAAGACTCGAGTCGGAGTCCTTCCTAAAAACTTTAACCAGGCTATCGGGTCTGGTTTTATTGGCCGTGGAGAGATTACCGTACCATTTCAGATGAAAACAATAAAAGCTCTCGATTTCCTTATAAAGCACAGCCGTCGTCATTCTTCTTTTGTTGCAGCGGTAAAACGTGTCTCAGAGGATTCAGGGAGGTAAAAACATAATGAACACAACAATGAAGTGAGTATTCATGAGAGCTGGATGTGCGAGCTATTTAGGTAAATCTCACCTAAAGCAAGTATGTAATACTTTTCCCTCAATTTGTTCTGAAGAAGATAATTGGCTGTAGAGCAATCGTTTATTTATTTCTCAATAAATATTTATTTATATTGAAATCATATATAATTTCTTATTTGCACCATAATAAACGAAATGCTAACCAACATTTTTGGTGTGTAATGGCGACATATGGAAAAATATAATGATTCAAATTGTTCGTTTTTTGTTTTTATGATGTGAAGCATGCGCAAGGCAAATAAAATTTGATAGTTTGATTGATAGAGTTGATGTGTTTCAAACTAAATCTGGGAAAAGCTGAAGGTATCTGCTGGTCTATCGCTTTTATTATTATTATTTTATTTCACAAACTACATGTAGCACTTGTTTTTGTTTGCAGGCTAGCTATCTGTGCATATCGACAAACAACTCAGTCAGCTAACATCTTGTCGCTGTCGGAGTCAGCGTTATTCAACAAGCTTGTGCACACAAACAGGAAGTTTGACGCATTTGCTCTCAATGAAAACATTTTAAATCAATAGGAAGGAATACACAAACTAAAGATTTTTCTGTAAATATCTAAACAGACATTATTTTGACAAAGGGGAAGACACAGATGAATTATCATAAACACACGGTACTGGTGTGAGCACTCAGTGGAGAAACATCCTGGGAAAGTCTGAACAGCTTGTGTCCAGCTTATGTGGGGTCTGCAGAGAATTTAGCTGACTTTTTCCTGAACCCAGTCCTAAACAACCTTAGAAAATCATGATTGTGAGTCTTCTCTGTAGACCTATTGTTGCTCTATAGGGAGCAAAATCTCAACGATGTGATGATCTACACAACAAGAATTTTGAAAACGACTACTAATTAAGTTGGGGTCTATATTTTTGCTTATTTTGAAATTAAATAAATCCAAAGACATTCTTCATTGCCTATAAATGGTTTAATAAATAGGTTACACTATAATAGAAGCAGTGTGAATAAGTATTATTGTTCTGCTTTGAATAATAACAATTAGCTTTAAGAAAATCTATGTATAAACTCCATTTTTTTACTCAGGAATCTCATGCCAGTCTAAGCCTACTACAACAAAAAAGTTATTTTATATTAAGTATTAAATAACCTTGTTAAACCAACAATTACAATAAAATATATTGTAATTCTATTGGAGAAGATGTGTCGCAAAATTGACGTAAAACCACAGGAAATTGGGTCAACTGGTGAAAGGGGACATGGGAGATCGGACTGGATCGTAACTCCTCATTTGGGAAAGAGAAACATAAATATCAAATGGTTTCAAGATGTTGAGACATCATTTTTATTGTAAAGTATTAGCCATTATGCATCATCTTTTTCACCTAGGCTTTTGCTCCACAACGTCAATCACTTTGCTCTTCTTCCTATTCTACATGTGTTTCTGCATCTATGCAGTGCTTTCTCTTCCTGCAGTCGCCCGCTGATCGCGGTGTCTCTCGTCCAAGGACGCTTTGAGACACGGATGGCGGTGAGGAGCGGAGCTTTCAATGGCAGCAGAAGCACTCCATCACCCTGGAGCCACACCGGTACCGGAACGAGGAAAGCGCAACGTTAAATCTTTATCTGTTGACACGGTTGTAAGGAAGATGAAGAGGATTTGTTAATTTGTCTCATTTTCTATTGGGCATGCTCGTCTCTGTTCTGTTTTGTTGTGTTACCAATTTGGTTACTTCAAATGAATGTGATCCAATTTGCTAAGCGAGGTAGAAGCCGTGAGATAAAAGCGCGCATTAGGATTTTCATTACTGTAAAAGCAACTGGTCAGTCTGCGGCGATGAAAGTCACTCAAAGCTTAAGGCTTTGTTTGCGCTAACAATGTTGTAAAACAGAGACTTTCTTCTCTACTACACATACAAACTTTAAAGTGTTAAGTAAAAAAAAAAATCTAAAGTGGAGACTTGTCATTAGTTATTCTTCTCAGTGAAACGCTGGTAAAAACTTTAAAGGGTTAACAGAGGAGCCGTGTTGTGATGACTTCCTGAAGGCGGAGTTTCAGAAAGAATAGGAGTTTCTTAAAGAGACAGAGGCCCAATTTCATATTTGATGTATACAGCATGTATAGTATCTGAATGTAACATAGTTATTTGATTGTGCTATAAAATGACACTATGTTGCTAGAAAACATACTCATGTCCCTTTAAACCAAATGGTTTTGCAACAGGATGCTATTCACCTTCTGATAATAATACTATTTCAATATATTGTGTCTTTCTATTTTCCTGATTGCAGGTTTGCTATTTTTCCACCACTGTCTCGCCTCAGCAGTTGTGGTCAGCTTCATCTCATAAAAACGTCAGTCGTGTAATCCCTCCTGCAGCTCTTCAGAGCAACTGTGCAAAGTCCTGCATTGAAAGACAAAACAATTAGCTTCTCGGCGCTAAGACAAACAAATCTCCACATGAAAAAGGTAAGTCGAACCATCCAGTTAGAGGTGTAGAAAATTTTTTGGTGGGGGGGCGAGAGGGAAGGGGGTTTTTGCACGGCACGATGAGTAATTACACACCACACACCTGGTTCTAGATTGTGGATAATGCGCTAGCGCCGCGTTGTTTGTTTCAAACAATTAATCTATCCGCAGGGTAGCAAAACAAAAAAAAGATTGAAATAAACCTGTAATGGAGCAGTCGGGGAGTGGAGTTACAAGTTGAGATAGTTTCCTGCGGTGAGGATGTGCGCCTCAGTGGCAGTGACGGAGCACACTTCTTCACAGGCCTTCACGGGAGCGCTCACTCAACGCTGTTAGATCCCCTGACCTCTCATGGCTACATTAAACCCTTTAGAATAACAAAGCGCAGTTTGAGAGACCCGCAGTCACTTCAATTCGAATGTGCAAATACACTTCCAAGGAAATAAATCCATAGCAAACTTGAGAAATGCCAAGAGTCAGATTTAATATTTTCCTAAAGTATGAATGTCTGGGTTTTTTTTTTCTTTTTCCTCTTTATGCATAAATCTGAAACCAAATATTATCTTAATTATGTATACAAAGTTTAAAATGCATTGTCTGTTGCCTGCAGATGCAAACACACACGCGCGTGCACGCACAAGCGTGCCGCGTTCCGCGCAGCGGCACGTATGTACACACACGCACGCAGGGCGGCTGCAGAATTGAATGCGATAGGGAAGTGAAAAATGATTAACCCAGGGTCAGCTCTCAGCCTCAATCTCGGCAGCGCTCAAAGAACATCCTCGCCTGATTTACACTCGTCATGTTCCACAGCACACATTTGCATATATTTATTAAATTCACCACGCGTTGGAGAATAAAATATAACAGCGCGGAGGGGGGGGGGGGGGAGCACGAGGAAAGGCAGCGGAGGAAGGGAGCGAGGGGAGGGGGGTTATTTAAAGGAGGTGTGTGTTTCTCATAGATTTGCTTTCCATTCATATTCATTCGCTCCTTTCTCCTTCTCTCTCTCTCCCGCTCTCTGTTTTTGTTCATTAGCATGGAGGTCAGCGCAGGCATCAGATGTGACCGCGTGCCGCTTTGGGCGACACGTTGCTGTTGGTCAGCCTATTGAGTTGACCTTGTTATCGTTGTGACAGACTGTGTTATTTATCAGTTAGTTAGATAAGAGCAGCGTGGAGCGCGGTGATAGTCCGCCGCACGGAACGAGCCCCGCCGCTGAATCCCAAACACCGGCTGACGGAAACACGGCCCGCCCTCGGCTTTGTTTTTCACTTGTGCAAACGAAACTCGGTCGTCTTCGTGAAGCGCAGAGGAAATGGCTCTATCTAAAGGAGAGCAACTTCGAAACGGTTTCCCAAAAATATCCAATAGCTGCTCGGCGCTTCCTACGCCTGTGGTGTTGGCTGGAGTGAGATTTCTGATCAGTTCTAGCTTGACAGAAGCTAAATTTAAGCAGCCATTAGCTCACTTTTCCATTACAGATGTGCGCAAACGATATTTCGGTAATGTGACAACCCCCCTTCGCCCCAACTTCGCAATTGTGGTGTTTCCATTTAATAAAACGTAATGAAAATCACAAGTTTGTTCACTAATAAGCCATTAGAAAACATGCTCACCACTTCATGTCGTTTTCTTCTTCCGTCAGTGGTAATGTCCGGTTGTTGATCACGTGACGCATGACGTGAAAAAGTATTTCGTTTCAGTTTTACGGAATACATTAATTTTGATAAGAGTCTAAAAAGCACCTCTCAGAATATAAGTATGATCTACTTATATTTTTTGATGGTCTTGTGGAACAAACAGTGGAGAAAATAGTAAAAATAATGTTTGCGTTAATGTCAGTTTTGTTTTTTAGCTAACATTAACTAAAACGTAACTAGTGAATTTTTTTTTATTTAAAATTATAAACAATACGATCAATTCTCACCATCTATTCCAGCTCTTGTGAGTCTTGTGTATGTCCTGATCAATGAGAAGACACAACTTACCGCTTCAGGAAAAAAAAAAAAAATGTTTATCTGCCATCATCGGTGGCCATGCTAACTCGCCTTAGCATTCAGTGACAGCTTCATAGTGGTAAACCAGTGCAGCAGTGAGAAAGTTGGCAGTTATTAGCCCAGTACACATGAATGATTGACAGCGTTAAGACCCTCCTCCTGCCTCTGATTGGTTGTTTCTGACGGAGTGGTGTATTTGTTCTGATGACAGCAGACTCATATGGAGATTCACAGATTCTCTCACATTATACTGCCACAATATAGTTATCTTTGCAACTCACCGTTGCACCTCTAACGCTAACGGCGAAATGCTAATTATTCACCTGCGGCTTCGCTCAAGATAACCTCTACCAGGCCTCCCATTGTCCCCCCGCTTTCTGTCCCGTCTGCACACAAACAAACACATACCGCAGCCTGATGGGAGCAGCGTGGCAGGTGGGATCAATAGGCCTGAAACCTGTCCAGAGCGTTAATCCATCAGCGGCGAGTGGAGAGAAGAGGCAGGCCAGGAGAGCCATTTGCTCACACACAGGCCTCAGCTCTTTCTTTTTTCTTTTTCTTTACCACGCTGTGTTAAATGGTTGTCTGAGAAATATTTTTTAACCAAGAAACCGCCTCCGTCCATGCTCGCTCTCTGGAATCTCAAAAATGCTGTTGTAGCAGAGAAGTGTTACACTTCATTCAGCATACTGAATGAGCGCTTTTGAAAAATCAAAGTCAAGAGTTTCTCAGTTGTTTCAGATGTTTGAAGGTTTTGGGTGTAAAAAGCTACTTTTCTTAAATGGGAAACAAGCATCTATTTGTTAGCTGTGTCTCATGTTTGGCAGCTAAACGTGAGACTACTTTAGGTTTTTACTTGAGTTCCCAGAAAAGTATGAAAGCAGAATCTCTCCTACTCTCCGTCAAGCATGTTGTCTAATCTTAGCTGTTTACAAAACGCTACATGCCGTCCAGTTTATATGGTAAGCTCAGGAATCAAGCTAAGGTTCAGGAATGATTGTGCGTGTCCACAGCGACCTCTCTTGTTTCACAAAATGAATCAATTCTCTTCTCCTTTTGTTGCAGTGGAAGGATTTTTATTGTTTTATAGAGAATATCTTTTTTTTTAATGATCTATGGATGATAATGCACAACTTTGGTGTGGAGGTGAATTGGCATGACTGACTGCTGAGGGCAAATTCAATTAATGTTCCTTCTCTGGACAACAGGATGAATTATTTACAGCTCCCAGTGCACATGTGTTACTCCTCAGCTTCGACCAAAGAGCTGCTGTTTTTGGTTTGTTTTGTTTTTCGTACAGCATTGATGTCCAGTTGGTGTATTAGCGGGCTACCACCTAAAGTATTCTCATCCAGAGGGCAACATAACAGGTTTTTTGAGACTTAAATCCTTATGTTGTGGTGAATATCTGTCAAAATTTAAGGATGAAATTTAAAGTTAATTTAAAGATGGGGTGCAGACATCGCTAGCTGAGTAATTACACAGTACTTTCTTAGACAAGAACTTTCGATAAAGCCAATATTATCAATGCTATTATCCAATAGTGATACAAGTCGGTATCAGTATCGGATTGATGCTCGTATGATAAAATCGATACTTTAGTTTCACATTCCCTCTTGAAAATGTATTCTAGCTTTGGTTTTGTAGTTTCTCAATTCTGCCTCAAAAGAGATTTTGTTTTGATTTGTTGTCAAAAGATAATTTTTTGCACTTTTGTTTATTCAGAAAAAGATGCACACAAATATGTTTTGTTTAGCTATTGTTTTATTCGTATCATGTTTATACGTTTTCAAAATATGTTGAAGGCACTCATAACTTTGTCCAAATTCTGTCCTATGTTTTAGCAAAACATTTTAAAAGAAAAAACAACAACATAAAAGCCAGAAGTCTGACGATACATCAAACTTGAATAAAAAATATCGGTATCGGTTTGCTGTATTTACTCTGTGTCAGATCAATACCAAAATATTGCACACCTCTGCTACTCAGGTGTTAGTAAACTACTTCTCAGGATTGTTTTGTGACAGTAAAACAACAAAAATTGTTGAAACTGCTTACACGTTATTTTGAAAATGGCTGCAGACTTACCAAGTTGTTCACTATGAACGTTCACTGTAAATAAACAAATTGATTCCAGTAACGTTAAGATGCTGTACTTCTTTACAGCGAGATTAAACCAATCAAAATCAGCACCAGAAGCAAAAATTTGCATAGAGATGTATTACTTATTACATGAGTGTTTTGCTAAAATTTAATTTATGCTGCATTTGAGCTGATACGGAGAGTTGCTATTTGCTTGGCAGGTTGAGCTGTCAAAAGCTTTGTAAAAAGACAAATCTTTTCATGTCATGGAGGTAAAATACATAAAATCTGTAGTAAATCAGTAGATTCATTTCCTTTGATGTCATCTGCTGGGCTTTTTCCACTGATTTAGTTTCATGATTCGACTGTCTGGTGTCCACATCTGAACTAATAGGCGGGGAAAGAAAGGAAGACTGGAAATTAATTTTATGGAAATTAAAAAAAAAAAAAAAAAGTAAAACCAACACTATAAAAAGTTTAGGTTTGGCTTTTAA
>NW_015114297.1:99185-104488 GCF_001443285.1 Poecilia latipinna | reverse complement strand
CTCCGTTATTCACACACGCACACACACATATACAGTTGGTAAATTGCAGGCTCAGGCACAGCAGTTGCAGACACTTCAGCATAGCCAAGCGCCACTTCAGCCCCTGAAAAGCCTCTGAAATGGGGCATGCAACACAAAGACAGGAGTGGAGAGGAGAAGAAAGGGAACCGCGGTGGAGAAGGCGAGAAGGAGCGCGCGCAGGAGAGAGAGAGAGAGAGAGAGAGAGAGAGAGAGAGAGAGAAAAGTCGGAGGAATACATTTCGCCTCGGCTTTTCTCATCGCTCTCGAGCGCGTTGGCACCGCTCACCGTATATACGGGGAAAATTAAATTAGTGCCGTTTTTTCTCTCTCTTTCTCTCTCTCGTCAACTTCTGGTCCAGACGTCTTTGTCGGAGAGCCACCTGACTCTCACCTGTGTGCCATCGGCTCACGTCGAGGAGTCGCTAAATGTCTCTTTCGCCCCCACTCTCTCTCTCTTTCCCTCTCTCAGAGTAAAAGAGCTTCCAGTCTGTAATGATTTCTGTGATGGACGACACTCATTCCATCATCCCTTCATCCCACACACACCCCATAAATTACCTCTCATATTAACAGGCAGTATTAAAACCCTGCAACGTGTCAGGGCTCTCATTTAAAATTAATAAGTGGTAATTATGGAGGGAGGGAATCTGATGAGGAAACATGGAAGGCTGAACAAGGTGTACAAGTTAAGGAAAGAGGGGGTTTAGGGAGGGAAAGAGATCAAAACGCAAAGAATCGGAGCTCAAAGACTGAAAGACGTCTGAGAGATCTGTCCTAAAACAATCAACAAATCAAAATTTGGAGGGAATCTGGAACAGATGGTGTGATTGATTGCCAGCTCCTTCGGTCACAGATACAACATGGCTTCCCAGCTGAGCATGTAGCAAAAAAAGAAGAAAAAAAAAACCCTGAAACTGATGATGACAGCTGGACAGTTACATTGTTGGACTTGGCTGAGCCTTGCATTGAGTGTAGACTTGGGCAGGTAGTGATTCTCAGAGAAAAAGTTAAAAAAAAGTTTTGCTGAACTGAAGCTTAGTCCATGTATATTCAGATATCTGGCAAACCATAACATGTAACTTTGCAATTTATTTAATTATAAATTGCTTCCGTTTAAGAGCAATTTATAATTAAAACTCCGGCCAAAGTGAACATTTGCACATTCTTTTTTTTTTCTTTTTTGGGTTTTCATGTTGACATTAGAAAGCGGAATCTCCTGGCCTCATGTTTCATTCCTAACAGGAAGTTGTGGTTGTTGAAGGATTATGATTGGCTAATATAAGTTTTAGCTTTGTCCTACAATGCCCCCTATGGGTTTGGCATGTTTAAAGCAACGCTCAGTAATGTAATCCAGTGAGTTCGTGTAACGAACACTTTTCTTCAGGTATGGACGAGATTATTTAACACATATCAAATGTCTCTTCTACATTGTTTTTTCTTTAAAGGTGGACAAGGTCTTAGACGGTCAGAAAAAAATAAACAAAAGAACTAACAAGATTTAATTCTATTTATTTGAGAAATGCAACAAATATTTGTATTGTACAAATATTGTACAAATATTTGTAAGAAGCAGAATGTAGTATTTTGTATGTTTAAAACACAATGCCATGTTTTGTGTTGATGACAGTAGTGAAGGGTTCATGGTCCTACAACCGCAGAATGTCGCTATGTTAACCATCATTTTCACGTTATATGAACTGAATAAAACTATATTCTGCTATTGACCTGTTTCACATGTAGCCTTATATTACTGTATCTTGTACGTGTGTTCTGGGGATGCAGAGCAGACCAGAACCAGAAGGCCTGAGTGGCCCGGAGGATTGACATAACGTTACTTCAACATCCGTTCAGTGACTTATAAACTAACAGAAATGTTTTAAAGTCTATTCACTGAGCTACAAGGAGTAGGTGTAATTATACTAAAATAATTCATGCAAAACTTTGTGTGAAAACTGTTTTACAAATATGCATGAGTACAGAAAGTTGTCGGGAAAGCAGTCGGACAACCCGGTTGAAATAATTTAGAGTATTTTTGTCCGACTGTGATTTGTCTGGTTGTGACACAGATTAAATTGAAAACTTACTATATTTAGATGACATGCATAAAATACGTATCGCGTATAAAAAAAGACAGTCTCTCAATCAACGAACAACCTTTATTTTTTCATACTGACCATTTTATAATTAGATCATCTTGGCAGTCTTTAAGCCATCAGCTGTCACCTTAAATGAATAGTCCTTTGGATAATAGAAAGCACAGCAGTGTTGTCGGCTAAAGTGTCCTACTCATCCTTCTTTGGTCTTACTGTCCCCCAGGGACACATTAGTCTCTTATTGCTTTGTCATCACCATTGGTTAATGGACCTCAGAGCAGTCTGTTAAAAACAGTCCTGATCAATACACAGTGTGCAGAAAGGGATAAGGTGCAAAAGCAAAGCAACTTTTCTTCATGCTTGGGAAAAAAAAAAAAGCGTGTACTTGTCAATATCAGCAATGGCTGCTGGCTAAAACTGATCTCTCATTCAAGCTATGGAGCTCAGAAACAAAATGCACAAAGTCAAGCAATGTCTGATCCTCGTATGAATAGTAGACTCTTGTGCTTGTGCAAATGGATGAGCTGAATTGTTCACTCAAGATTTTATTCACAACAATGTGTGTAAATTAGAAGCTAAAAACAAAACAAATGTGTTCAAAATTGGCGCAGTGACCCAGCTGAAATAGTAGGCATACCTTTAATCTGAAACTTTGTTCAATATCAACAATTCTATGCAAGTATGCCTTTATGAGGGTTCATCATAGTCCCACATGTTTTACTTGGCAATTTTTGCCGACTTTACCTTGCAAAAGTTTCCCAAATCTTATCAGGTTGTGAGGAAATCGTCACGACATAGTATGCGCCACCCCACAAATTTTCTGTCAAATTTTTCTGTACCCTAGTCGGGCTATTCAAAATTAATTAAAACTTTTCTCACATTAAAGTCCTTTGTTGATTCAGAGTGATGCTGAAAAAATAAATGAAATGCCTCTTCAGCTTTCTGGGAGTTTTGAGTAAAAACTTCCAGACATGTGGGCTTTTTCATGATGCCGACAACATTGAGGAAAATCGTTCCATTCGAAGAAAAGTAAACAGCATCAAAGCATCTTCTCTTCATTAGGATAATTCCAGACTAGTTAGTTCGGGAAGCTCAATTAAAAAAATTGCTAAGACTAAAGACTAAGATTTGTCCTGTCTTTAAACAACTGCAATTTAAAAGCAATTCATGTCAGTGGTAACTTACCAGCCTTAATACTGTTGTCTTGTTTGCACTGAGTGGTCATGTACAAAAGGTGTGTCCAAATTCAGGATTTGAAGACTTCGTTGACCATGAAAACTGGAATTGAGTCGCCGAGAATTTGGAAAGTCAAGCCTTCAGATTTATTTTCAATGTATAAACTGTAATTTATGGACTGTAAGAACCAACATTTTTCTACAGGCTTTGCACACGATGACTTAAACAACGGGGTTTAAAGGGCTGGACTGTTGTGTGATGCTCTTTAGTACAAACTAAAGGGTGAATTTGACTTGAGATGAAAGTGACATTGAGAACAATGATGAAAGAGAGAGACTGAGGAAATGAGTGTGAGGCTCTTCAGTTCAGACACTGAAGAAGACAACTTCAGTGGTTTCACTGCGAAGATAGCAATGACGTATTTTATTTAAAGTTGAAACAAATCTTTCTCTGTAAATATCTCACTAATTCATCTTATTAGGTTATTTATTTCAGCCTCCACTAGGCTTAGCATTGATCATTTATTTAAGTTTTTGTTTGTAATGTTTTCATTTTTAAGACTTTATAGTTGATGTTCAGATATTAATCTTCCAATAACACACAATTATCAAGTGATATTTTCAAATTTCCTGCCAACTTTAAACATTTTCTAACTCAAAATGCGACGGGCCACTGGATGAATGACTGCCTGTGCCCCAACCACCGGGCTTAGCAAGTTTTCTGCCAGAAACCTTGTTGGTATTTTGGTAGTTTGCTGCAGGACCAACTAATCTGTATTTATCTTACGTGAAGACACCAAGAGAATTACCTAGTGCAGGTAAAACATCACCCCAGTGTAACCTTCTAACAGAACCTCATCTTGGAAACTCGATCTATCCCTTTAAGGCTGAAATCAAGATATAATTATACTGTACCTACGTGTCATCCAATATAAACTTTCCCTCCATTCTGAAAATCAGATAAGCTGAAATTGAAATATCCCTTTGAACATCCCTCAGTCAGTCATTCCAGTGCTATTATCCATTTTTGTTTCCTTTTTGAAGAACAGTCAGTCAGTAAATTGCTAAAAAGCTAAGATTATCTTGCTACATTTTACAGCTCTCATATGTTATGATGTTATCATTTGACAGCTTCCATCACATAATCAGGAGTGGAGACGTAAACCAGATAGAAGAGGAAACGTTACTGATACCCACGCATTTAAAATCTGTTTAGCACTTCTGTTAAGTCAAACTCATCAAGCAGCACAAGGTTAGAGGGGGACAATCAACACTGTCCAAATGGTAAGTAAACAAGCTAACACTTGTTCGAACAACAACACACTGAAGACCTCATCTGCACACACACATACACACACACATCCAGTCCTCTGTACATCATTATTTCCCTCTTCTCTCCATCTCCATCTCTAGCAGCGTGAGTCCCCGTTCTGGCTCGGGGCGTCTGGCACCTTTTGCCCAAATCGTACTCCGAATGGGGGCCGAACTGAAGCGGGGGGAGGGGGGGGGGGGCAGGACTGAACTAAAAGGAAAGGAGGAAGGAGCAGGGATGCAGGAAGACGAGGTGTTAACACCCTTTTCAACACCAGAGCCCCCTTACACACACCAAGCAGAGCGAACAGTCTAATTGCAAGATGTGTGTGTGTGTGTGTGTGTGTGCATAGATTTGTGTGGCTAATATGGAGTGTGCATCAGAGTTTTCTTTTCTTCTCCTGGCCAGCTAATCTTTAGTTCATACGTTTACGTTTTGCATAGTCACACTGCATGTTATTGTTTACATCTGGAAATGTCAGACATGCGCACAGCGCCGGAAGTCAAAAAGGACAATTGTGTTACTTTCCATCCATAGAACAATTCTGTTGACAGAGTGAAATATGGAGATGTAGGTGTTATTAATTTAGTGCAGTGAGACACAGCAAAGGGAAAAATAATTGAAGAACAACTTACACAGAAAGACATTGACGACATTAAAGTAGAAAGTGCTAAGCACAAGGACCGAAGTGACACGGTGCAG
>NW_015114297.1:74270-92836 GCF_001443285.1 Poecilia latipinna | reverse complement strand
ATTTCATTTCATTTCATTTCATTTCATGTTTGTCAACAACTCAAATTTGTATTCTTCCGTTTTCTTGCTTTCATGTGCTGGCTACGCCATGCACAGACCCGTTGCCATAGGAACTGACTGACAACAGCTCCACTGATGTAACAGGATTCAACACCCAAAAAAATATCCAAACATTTCCCACACTTAGAACAGAACATTCAGTCTGTTACGTCATTATGTTTTCAGTCTTGTTTATTTTGCGATTATTTATCAGTGATCATCTGAACGCAGCGTTTGTCGATTAGCTAATTTAAACACCTACTCTGCTGCTTATCTGTCAGAGAGTTGGTATGTGGGTCGCCTTTTCATTATTCATTATTTAAACTGAACCAAAACACACCAAATTCCACAGCACATCTACATGGTAAGTTGTCAAAGTCAAGCTAGCATAACTGCTAGCTAATAAATTTTATCCCTATTTATTTATTCTTTTTATTAAAACTTTTCCCTGGCCTTCTTAACCTTCTTGCTGTCATGTTGACAATTAGTAGTAAACCTCTGTGTCCCTGTTTATTATATATGTCATGAGCATATTTAAGATTTAGCGTGTTATGTTGACAACTTCACAGCTAAAACCAGCGGGCAGTGGCGGCGGCTAGCATCTTGCTCTCGTGATGTCATGTTGCAATGTGTTCATACAGTCTTTGTGTGTTTTTAAACTTGAAGAAAATCTTTTTTTTTCTTCTTCTGCTAAGATAAGTTTCTTCAGAAATCTTCTTTTGAGTGCCAAACCCCTCACCTCCTTCCCCCACCTTTATTTCATTTCTTTTTCCATTTCTTTTGTGTCTCCTGGTATGACGCTCTCTCACCTCCATCCAATATGCTCTGACAGTCTCTTTATTTCTCATTAGTGCATTTTGACAGTTAATGAGTGGACTGTGTGAGCTGAGCCTGAGACTACAGTGAGGGAGGAAGGTAGCGGGAGAGGGGGGGAGGGAGATGGAGAGGGGGGCCGAGAGATAGGGAACGAGGGTGAAATTCGTGTTGATAAATCATGTGGTCAGTAGCACGGGCCTATGTTTATCTCCAGCTGTCAGAAGAGTATGGGAGCTGAGATACCGCTCGCACATTCACACACACGCACACACACTGAGAAGAATTGTTGTTACCTGAGATTTTTTTGTGTGCTTTCCCTCCTCCTTGCCTTACGCCATTTCTCCCTCTCCCCTCCATGTGGAAGCCAGATATAGAGCAAACCTCCTGTTTACATCTTTGCTTTGTCCAACCTCTGAATCCCATCAGTCAGCTGTTTGTGCTGATTACTGTTTGACTAATAGACTTTAAATCAGTCTCTCCCGCTTTCATTGTTTTGCTCCCAGCTTGTTAAAGACATTTCTAATTAAATGCAGTTCATTTTATGCACACACCAGCAAAATCTGCATCTATTTTTGTTTTAGCTTTGATTTTTTTTCCCTCCCCCATGTAACTTTTCTGCAACGCTGTACCATGAATTGAAGAACAACTTGGCCACTTTGTGGCAAAAATGACTGCTGGTCATATTCAATGAATAAGTACACATTGGTTTGAAAAGTTAAAAAGTTACCTTTGAACAATTTATTTCATTGGCATTTTACTAGGGAGACAAAAGCAAAGTGGTGTTTAATTGTAAAACTGCAAAGCTTTTTGAAGCTTTTCTTGTAACAATGACCTTCTTGCTGCTATTATTCCACGCTTATCTTGTCCACAGACACCAATACGCCACAATAACAATAAAAAAATATAATTGAAAAGGCTAGAATAATTTTATTGTTTTTTTTTATTACTTTTACCTGTTCAACAGTGAACTTATTGTACACTATGTTAATTAAATAGACAAAGTAGTCTGATTTCTTTTTATAGAAAAGGGATCAATAGATTATTTAAGAAAATTATATCCCCTGCTTAGCAACAAGATTGATATATTTTGGCCATTCTTCAAAACACAAATACACAACACTACTTTTGTAGAGAAGTTCAGTTCAGAGCACTTTATTTATTAATCAATTCATTCTACTGATAAGCTGACTCCAGTCTGGCCGCTGCCTGCCAACGCAATTCCCCTCGATTCTCATCTCCCTTCAAAGCTCCATCTGGGATTTCTCCCATTGAGCTTGATTTCAACCAGGCTGGTTAACAAACAAGGGTTATGATGATAGCAATTTCTTCTTACTACGTTGTTTTAGAATTGTAGTGTGTCTAGGTAGAGTTTTAGTTTGACAATGGCAGCAGAGGAAGTGAACGAAGCCGTTCAGTCCGTGTAAATATCAGGCAATTAAAGTTTGGGGAAGAGGAAAATTTAAGACATTTTATTGCTAATGATGTCGTTGCTCTACTTCCTATGGGGTTGTTTATGTCATGATCCGTGTTTCTGTGTATTTATTTTAAGGTTTTTCTGTTCAGTTTCTGTCCTGTGAGTCTCTGTTGTTTCAGCGTCTTCCCCGTTGATTGCTTCCCAGGTGTGTCTCATTCCTTGATTACCCTCCCTGTGTATTTAGTCCCACCTGTTGTCTGTGTTCCTTGTTAGATCCTTTTCGTATATCGTATGTCGTTTGTCTGCCTGCCATCACAGTTGAACTGTAAAGTCCTGTGTTGGTTTAGCTCTCTTATTCAGTCCTCAGTTTTTCAGTTGCTACCGGTAATTAGCTGTGTGCTAACTCTCTGCTGTGCCGCCTGTGTTGGACTGTGCTTGAGCTCTCTTTATTAAATCATCATCATCATCATCTGGGTCTCAGGATTCGTTCTCACCACCACCAAAACACCCCATGACAGTTTACAGCGTCCGCAACTTCTGATACACTTCATCAAGCTAGCACATTACATATGTCAAGGCTGAACATTAGCAAAGGAGTAAAATTGAAAACTATGATAGAGCCCTGTTGAAAGCTAGCAAATGTTTCGCAATAGTCGACAGCGCAGATCCTCTATGCGAAGCAAAGCATAGAACACATGGCTGGTTTTTTACCAGGCTAGGCTAGTTTATTACAAGAATTTAAAAAACTTCGGAGCAAATAAATGAACCTTCAAATGGCCAACTATGAATCAATATTATCATCAATATGCTAGCACCAACATCACTGAATGTTTTCAGTTCTATTTTATTTGAGATTAAAAGTAAAACAACTTGCTTTATAACTCACCGTTATTTTTTGCATCATTCTTAAGTTTAAGTCTTTTACCTCAGACATCCCTGGTCTGTTACCAGACTCATAAAATACACAGAAATTTGTGAGTTTTGTGTCAAACAAAAATTCCAAAGGTATGATTATTTCTTTTAAGGCACAGTAATAATAATTACTTAAAAGTAACATATCTCATCTACTGTTGACTAGGGTGCATAAAGTAGAAATATCTACCTTCTCACCTAGAACCTGATCTGTTGATTTAGCCGTTCTACAGTCAAGTGTCTTGACATGGATGTGCTCATTGTTCACGTTTCACCCAACTGCGCGTCGTACATAGTCCGTGTATTTACATAATGTGTGTGAGGTGACACACGCCGTGAAGTGTGCGCCTTCTCTCACACTCGTGCCTGACAGTTGGGAGTATCGCGGCGACACGGCGGCCCCCTCTGTGAAACAGCCTCGTGGCCGTTGCGCCCGGCAACAGGCCGGCGGGAAGGGAGACAGATTGGGTTTTAACAGCCATCGCTGTCATCTCCCAACAGCTGTCCTCTTCCCATTCTCCCATTCAGCCGGCCTGTGCTTGCATTGTCTCCCCCGTGACCTCCCTTCAAAGACCTATACCGAAGACAGAGCGGGAGGAGTGAGAGAGTGAGAGGAAAAAAAAAACGTGAAAAAGAGAGAAAGGAAAAGATTGGACAGTGAAAAGGAAAATGGAGCAAAATGCAAATGAGGGTGGAGAAAAAATAGAAAAGAAGACAAGCGGCGGGTGGAGGGGGGGAGCTGATGCCACGACAGAGGCGACATTCGGTGCCCCGTTACCGTCTCCCATCCCTCTCAATTTCTCCTTCCCCTCCCCTGTGCTCTGGATGTGCTATATTCTCCCTTTCTTATTAAACCACAGCCGCCACCTCTCCACCTCCCACCAGCCTTTACCCCCTCTCTCCCATCTTGCATCTCTCCTCCAGCTCTGCACCGTTCACCCCACCCGCAACACAAACTCCTCCTCCACCCCTCCGCCGCCACCGCCGCTGCTGCTGCCCTGTCTCTCTCCCATGTTGTCTCTTATCAGGTAGAGGAGAGATAAGGCCGCTATCTTGCCGTGCCAGGGCTTTGACATGACGCTTTAATGCATAATAAGTTCACTCATCTTTTAATCAATGCAGCCAAACCATGAATTTCTGAAGGGTTAACAGTCAGTCATTGGCAGATTTGGAGCTAAAAACACAGAGATAAGGTCTGCCTCCGAATCAGACGGACACGTATGCAAATCAGATCTACGCATGTAGTGTGCAGTCGCTGTCAGATTGTGTGCAGACCTCAGAACAGAGCATCTCAGGCTGGTTTAAAACAGCAGTTAGTTCTTTGTTTTTCTGTGCTTTGATGCTGTCAGGAGCTTATTGAATGTATTTGCCGTTAAAACGGTGTAACTTTTATAAAAACATATGTTTTTTACGTATTTGTTGTTAAAACCCGTGACAATGCCGATTGAGACAGAAAATCTGTGAAAAGAAAATTAAGTATTTCCATTGTTTTGCAGAGCTAACCAAAGAAATACACAACTGTTAGAAACAACCAACCAAAGGCGGGGGGGAGGGTCTTAGCGCTGTCAATCTTACGCCATCCATCTTTCTGCTATGCTACAGCCTCTCCCATTCAGCAGACTGCAGTGAATGCTAAAGCTAGTTAGCATGGAGACCAATGACGGAGGATAAACTGTTTTCCTTGAATGATAAATTGTTTCTCCACCATTAGCACATTTAACAGCGTGTACATGAGGTTGATTGACGGCGCTAGGGTCCGCCTCCTGGCTCTGATTGGTTTGCATTTCTTCAGATGGCAATAATAGCACTGGAGTAGTCAAATTTTTTTTAACACATTATCTGTTTTATATTGTCATGACATGGTGACAGTTTTAAGAAATATGTAACAAAATATATTTTTATAAAAGTTACATTCTCTAGCTCTGGAAATAGATTTACCCTGTTGAAATGAAATATGTCCAGGTTCCTGTTAGAGTCAACCAGATTGTTATTTGACATTCTTTTATATTTGAAAAAGTATATGGCAACACAAACTCCAATAAGAGTCGCCGGGTCTTCACAAGAGAAACAGTCCCACAGCATAACAGATCCTCTACCATGCCTTACAGTGGTGTCGAATTGGTTTATTTTCCACGTATGGATCTTTGGTCCTATGCCAAATACAGCAGTCACATGTTTTTCTTACAGATTTTTTTAGCGGTTGAAATTAATGTAGCACTAGTGATTTTGGGAGAAAAAAAAAAAACTAAAGAGAAAAATATGAATTAAATGTTGTCAAGTCACAAATGCGAGGTTTATTTTTAAATTGGCCAGCCACACTTAAACTCTGATTAGAAGTTGTTCTGTGCATGATAAAACAACACAGTTGTTTTTTTGAAGAAAAAATCTTTGCTGCATAAAACACTTTACTATCAAAATCCAAGACACAAATATTAGATCTAAATCCGATCTGTTCAGTCCTGGATGTTGTCTACCGTCAGTTTCCCTGCCCCAGATTTTTGGCACTATGTGACTATTTGTGAAAAACACATATTATAAATAGTGAATACATTCTTGAACAGTAGCCTCATACGCAGAGTCATTTCCCCCTGCAGCCATTATCATAAACACACTTCAGAAAATTATGTTGACAGGTTTTTCGCATGCGGTTTATTTCTGCAGATAGCAGTAGGAGCACTGGGAGAAGACAGAGGAGCTCGATTTTTTTCACAGATTATCTCTCATACTGTGGCACTTTACATAAATACGTAAAAAAAGCCTTTTGTTTATGAAAGTTACATACAGCTGTTGAAAGTTCAGTGAAAAATATGTTTAAAGGTGTTTTAAAGGTTGTTATGTTCAAAAGGTAGTTTTAATCGGTCCATCGTCGTTCATTGGGTATATTATAAATTATTGAATATGACTGTAAGTAAGCTGACATCGATGTTGTGGAGCACTCTGCTGTTTTGTCCCTGAACTTCTTACAACCCTGTTAAAAAAATAACAAAATACCAGGTTAGTTGTGCTTTTTAGGATAATACTAAATGTGTTGTAATTTAAAACTGCAGCATGAAAATAAAAGTTTTTTTTCTTTTGTTGAAACAGTGATAGATTGGTATGAAAAAATTTAGCTCCTCTGTTTTCTCCCAGTCCTAACTAAAAACAACCAATCAGAGCCAGGAGGCGGATCTTAGCGCTGTCAACCCTTGATCTCGCTGTGCTGCAGCTACTTCATGATAGCAGAGCCTGTTGTGAATGATAAGGCTAGTTAGCATATCCACTGATGACAGAGGATAAATGGTTTGAGTAACGTGTACATGACGTTGATTGACAGCGCTAAGACCCGCCTCCTGGCTCTGATTGGTTGTTTTTGACTGGGAACGGTGCATTCTTCATCCAGGAGGTGGAGGAGACCGATCTTTTCACAGATTATCATCTGCCTCATCACAACTTGTCAGAACTTATAAATCATCAGAATATGATGATTCATATTCTGACATAAATATGAATCAAATACCAGATTTTAGTAAAAGTTACTGCAGCTTTAAGTTCAGCCTAAACCAGGGAAGTTCTTTTACAACATCCTCTTTATTTTTTTCCCCTAACGAAGTTGAAGAAGTTCTCATCCTCCTCCGTCAATCCTCGTCCTCTTAACTGTTAGTTCATGGGTCACCTAGGTGACGGGGTCTGAGCTGGGAGATAAAAAAAAAAAAGTGGTCAGAATGGCATTACTACACCCGACCCTCTTAAGAGGGTGACGGGGCTGTAGCGGCTGCACGGTGAGAGGTGGATGAAACCGGGGCAGAGGTGTGTGTGTGTGTGTGTTTATGTGCATGTGTGTGGGGAGGGGGGGGGGTAATCTGCTGTGGTCTGAACTAATAATACATTGGTGATAATCATCTCTACACGCAGAGGAGGCAGAAGGACGGTTCATGCGGGCGCACGCGCAGCGACGGAGACAAACAGACGCAGAGACAACAAACGGGAACCCAGAGAAGAGGCTGATTCTTATTCCGTCCCCGTCTCTCACTGTAAATCACAGTACTCTGTTTCCACACAGCCACACGGCAACACCCCCCCACACACACACCCCTACCTTCTCTTCCTCCAATCCTGTGTGGATATCAGGCTGGTGCAGAAGGGCTCAGCCCAGCTGATAGCAGGTCCTCTGAGGGAAGGGGGGAGGTAGGAGTATGGAGGGATGAGACATGGGTGGGTGGAGTTAGCATGTGTGTGTGTGTGTGTGTGTGTGTGTGTGTGTGGGTGGGTGTATGCATTGAGAGCAGCAGTTCAGGGACTATAGGAGCTTACCCTGCTCCCCCAGATATAGAGGTCAGGGGTCACACTGGGCAGGATGGTCAGAGGAACACGAGTGGAGTGTGTATTTGTGTGCGTCTACCATGTGTGGGTTCATTTTTTTTCCTAAATGTGTCCCGCATCGTAAGATAATCCAAAGTTTCTGAAAATCTCACGAAGAACCTCCCTCAATGACTCCTCGCCCCCCCGTGGGTCGGATGCGGCGGTGGATTTTCCTGGCGCCCCGCGCATGCAGCTGGCAACAGCTCATAAAGAGAAATTGTCCTGCTTTCTTCTTCTTCTTTTTTCTTTCTCCAGAATGATTGTAGAAATATAATCAATTTAGAGGACACTTCATCTCGCGGCAAAATGGCAATTTGACCCCCGCGGAGCTCAGGCCCAATGTGACAGTGAGCGGCGTATTGTCACAGGTGCAGAAATGCTAGCGAACCGCATGCTAGCATGGGGGGGGGGAAAAAGAATAAGAAAAAAGAGAGAAAGCAATTTCCTCTGTTTGTTTGTCTCGCCTGTTCCTCGCCCTGGGGTTTTGACGGCACCGAGCTGAAGTTTGATAAAAATTAACAGATATTTTCTTCCACTGAGTAACAGTGCCTAAGATAAAGATTGCTTTGCAGTATCCCTGAGTGACAGTTTTTCACATCTCTGAAACTCCTTAATATTTCTCATGAAAGTCTGATTAGAGTGACTTCTTTTTGTAGAAATATTAACTGCTAAAATGTTTTTTCCCCCTGGTAAACAAACCACTGGAGTCCATAGCGTTCTTTATTTTTTACCTCAAACAGGAAATAGAGAAGCAGCTCAGAGTCAAGGCTCCCAAACTTGTGGAGTGACTACACCAGACTTCTATCCATCTTACATACTTTCAATTTTTTTGTATGTTAGCATTGCATTGCAAACTGTATAACTTGGGTCAAATGCTTTGGATGTCCTTCCACAAGCTTCCTGACAAGATAGATGAAGTTGAATCAGGTTTGTAGGCCGCTTTGCTCGCACAACTTTTAGCTCTGTCCACAAACTTTCCAAAGGAGTGAGATCAGAGATTTGTGCTGGCCACTCAAAAACATTAACTTTGTTGTCCTTACACTACGTTGTAGCTAATTTCACGATGTGGCCAAGGTCATTGTCCAATTTGAAGATCAGTTTATGCACAGTCTTTAAATTCTTCGCTTGCCCCTTAAACCTAGTAACTGTTTGGGTTACTTTTAGTTCAGTAAAACATTGGTATGATGGTTTGACGTTTCCAAGCTGTTTTTAATTGTTTTAACAGAAGAATGAAGCACCTTTAGTTATCCGGAAATTGTACCACAAGAAAGATCCAGGCTTGTGGACATCTACAATTCTCTTCCTGATGTCTTGGTTGATTTCGTTTGACTTTCTTCATGTAAGTTGTGTGTTTGACTTCTTCCTTTAAAATACACCAACTGAGAAAACTCAATGCTTTCAAATGTTGGGGGAAAAAGTTTATAATGCCAGGACATCATTATATGGGCTTTTCTAAATTCTTTAAAGGTCCACCAAGGTGTTTTGCACAGCTGAATGGTTGAAATAGGAGATTAAAGGATTTTTCAAACACATATGAAATAATCAAAGCAGCACTCCATGTATGTTTTGGATGAGGGAATAACAACAAAACACAATGTAAAGCTTAAAAAAGTTGATTTTACATAATGTTCCCCCTGTAAAGGGACAATGATCTTTCAGGATGTGAATTTCTTTCTTTAAAAAGTTATATATTTCTCAAAAGCCGGTTTTCTATTTCACAAACAGAAATCATTCTTGCTAGCCCAATTTTACACAGATTTAATGTCACACAGTAGGAAGTTACGGTATGTGTTGAGAAGTTTACATACAGTGATCATTGGCATGTTAATTCTTAGGCTGATAAAAACCAGTTCTTTGCTGTACGCTTAGCTTCGTTCAAAGAGTCTAGACTCTGGCTATTGAGAAACAATTTTTTGCTGGACTCTGTTGAAGTTTTACATAATTGGATCTAATTATACCCAATCACTAACGCTTAACCATGATGAATGTAAAACATTTACAAATCTGGCTTACCAATGAAGCTTGCCTGAAATTGCGTACGCTGTAAAACAACTTCATGTGAAGTCATGACATATTTGTCAGCAATAAAAGCTCCTATGCATTCCTTTCCTCTGGCTTTAGTTGCGTGGCCAACACAGAGGGAAAAGCTTTGCTCATTTCCTCCGCTGTCATTGCCAAACTAGACCCCTATGTAAACAGACTACAATTCTAAAACCAGGCAATAACCATTATCATTCACAACTTTTCCTATTAACTTAAATCAAACTCAATTGGAGGAATATCGGACGGAGCACTGAAATGAGATGAGAATCGAGTGGAACTGTGTAGGAAAGCAATGGCTAAGCTAATTTCCTGGTGAATCATGAACAGTACTGTAGATGTTGGTTCTTTTGTGATCTCCTGGATGGCTTGCCAATTCAAAAATTTTAGAAACAGCAAGGAAATGTAACACCATTGTTCACAACTCTTCCTTCTTTTTGCTTATCCAAAATTAAATTCAACCAGAGAAATTGAGCTCAGTGGAAGAAATCCCATACAAAGCACTACAGGGAGATGAGAATCCAATGGAGTTACGTAGGAAGGCGCTCTCTAGTGGCTGCAGCAGATAAACATGAGGTTCTGAAACATCCTCACCGCTGTGTACAATTTGTGGATGATGCTTTATAGTCAGACCTGTGCTAGAAAACATACCTGTCAATTCTTTTGTTTTTCATAAAGTCACCCAAAGTTGTTCATCGTACAAGCAATCTACTCTGAAAAAGATTGCTTTAGATTAACTCTTAAAGGCCAAGCATTTATATGTCACTAGTGACTAGCTTCTCAATGGAGCTGAATGACGGCTCCATTATACGTCTATATAGGCAACATTCCAAGTGGTCAACCAGAGCAGCTCAGGTATTCGCTTTTATTCGTGAACCAGATAAAGATACAGTCTACTCTCTATACCTTTATTATTTGTAGTTTTACTGTAACAGAATGAAAGAGTTAGAAAAGAAGCATGTTTTCAATGGTTGTACATGATAACATGACTAAGTTTTGTTTGCACATTGTTTGGAAAGCAAACGGTTGGATCAGCTTCAATGAGGTCTTCTCTTTCTTGGATGTATGGTTGTTTCTTTTAGTTCCATTTCACATATTTTATTGGACTTGAATATTATTTGGAGTGGATTTCAACAACAAGAAAGACATTTAAGCTTAATGGAGGTTATGTTAATAATCAGCTTCAGCATGAAAAAAAAGTCACATAATATGTCTCAGTTTAAATGTTGACTTCCATCTTTAATTAAAAGTGGAATGCTTTTTCTTTGAAGCATTCAAAGAGAAGCAAGAGAAAATTTGTGGCTCTTCAATGGTTGAGCCAACCCTCCCCTCCTCCCCTGTTACTCAAGCTTTGGAAATACTGCTGTGTTATAATTTGACTGGTCACTCAATAAAAATGTGTGGAGTAAAGAAAAAACAAACTGTGCTTTTCAATGCGTTTTTACCGTTAAACTTAAATAAAAATGAACATCTTCTACATTTATGCTAACTTTACAAGGAGGTCAGGCAGAATGTATACAAACAGTAAGGACATTTTTATTTGGATGATTATTTCTTTGGTCTAATACATCTTGTACTGCTTCATCAATTTAGTTCTCCTTTAAAGGTGGCATTTTTGTAGCAGAAATTCCTCGAGAATGTGGGTTGACGAATGAAAAACAGCACATTCTGCTATTTACTCTTGCTTCATATCATCTATTGGGTTGCATAGTTAAAGTCTAATTCAATCTCACAATTTATTCAGCTGGCCTAAATATTGAGGGTCATGAGGTAGGTCCCACACTGCTGTGGGAGGACATCGCATTCCCAGAAAAATATGGTGTTTTTAGAAACCTTGACACAATCCTAGCTAATCGTAAAAGTGTTCGGTGGGAGTTGGACAGAGAACATTAATTTGTAAGCTTGTATTGATGAAAAAATACTATTTCTACTGGTGGGTTATTTCACGTATAACATGGGAAAAATGTCAGCTTAGAAATAAAATACTCTGCTAGTGGAAATAGTATTTTTGGATCAATATTAAGACATAATCAACTTAAAACAAGCTCCTATATATTGCTGAAAAGTTATTTTTAAGTTAGTTTTGTCCCATTTAAAGTGTACAAATATCTTATTGCACTTGAAATCAGACAAATCCAACTTACAAATAACTTTGAGTCAGTCATATTTTAATATTGATGGCAAAATACTAATTCTACTGACAAATTTAACTTTTAATATGGGAAAAATGTCTTGGAGGAGAAAAAAAGTACCAGTATAACTAATACTTTTTAAAAATCAATATTAAAGAATTATTGACTTAAAACAACCTCCTATAACTTCCTAGAGAGTTACTTATCAGTTAATTTTGTCTTATTTCAAGTGTACTAAGATATTTTCAGAAGAAACTAGGCAAAAAAAAAAAAAAAAACCCACACACACTTGGGAAGAGTTTATGGGATTTTTTTTGCAGTGTTTAAGGTAGAATTTATGTAAAAAAAATGTTTTTCTGATAGCTGTTTCATCCATTGTAAGAGTCATACAAAGTAGTGTGAGAAAGAAGTAAAATAGTTTATTCTAACAGGATTTTTTTTTAACGGAAAAAAAAATGGAATAACAGCAGTGTGATCCTTTAATAAATTCCACACACCGAGCTCCTGATTTTTCTCTTCCCCTGCTTCTCCACATTGTCACCGGACTTTCTACCTTCCATCCTCATTCTCTCATGCCTCACAGCCCCCTCTAATATATCTTTACTACGCTCCTTCTTGCCTCTGTAGTTTTTCTAACCTGTCCCCCTTCTTTCTCTCTCTCCTGCTCTCCCTCTCGCTCGCCATTTCAGCTCCTGCTTCCTTATCTCTGTGTTGCCGTCCTCAGTAATTATTATTATGTGCTGCCGAGATAATTCGAAAGCTGTGAGAAGAGAGAGGAGGGGAAAAATGGGATGAAAGAAACAGTGGCTGTGGCTTCCTGGGCTGTGCTTCTCTTATCTGACCTTGGGCAGAGCCACTTATTGTTAGGCAAATCTCATGTGCAGAAAAATGGAGTGAACGGCTGTGTGAGAGAGGGAGAGAGAGACGGAGAGAGAGAGAGAGGAGGTGGTGGTTTGGAGAGAGAAGGGGGTAAGGGAGGGAGAGAGTGAGGGGGAGATGGATGGAGGTGGAAGGGGAGAGCCGTCAGAAAGCAGCGGGTAGAAGGAGTGTTTTATGGAGCGATAGGGAAAGAGCTGAGCGGCAAAAGAGATGGAAAGAGGTGGGAAAAAAATGCAGAGGTAAAAAAAAAAGGAAGAAAGAAAATAAAGGGGGGGCTTGAGACAGGAGCGTAAAAGAAAAGAGAGGACATGTGTTTGAGACCAACCATGATAAAGACGGGCATAAAAGAAAAGTGGGAAATGGAGGAAGTAAAAAATAAAGAAAGAGAAGGAGGTGAAACTTTTATGGAGGAGGGAAAGAGAGAGAGAGAGAGAGGTTTGGTTTATTATGCAGGATCCGGTTTTCATTGCTTGGTGAAGTACTGCACACACTTCTGGCTTGTTCAAATAAATCCGCTTCCCCTCCAGAAGAGGGTTCATAAAATCAATTTACTTTGTTTGGAAGAGAGAATGCTCAAACCTGTCTTCTCTAAATTTCCCTCCTGGCGGACACGAGCCATCATTTGTGTCTCTGGGTTCCCCGTTATGTCTGGGTTGACCTCACGCGCGCTACGTTCGGGTTGACGTACAGCTAGTGTTTACTGTACATAAACTGAGCTAGCGCTAGCTTAAACTCTTACGTTTCTGTATCTGCTCGGTGCGCCTCACGAGCCCCTGCGTATGATTCCGGGGTTAACTTCGTGGGCCTCGAAGCTGAGCGGGGAGCGCGCGCGGGTGCGCGCACTTGAACCATAAATTCCCATCAGCGGCGCCATAAGCCCGCGAGGGGGGCTGCTGACGTGTGGCCCTTTCCGCCTTCTCAGCCGCCGCTCGGCTTCCTTTAATTACGACCCATTCTGCAGGAACAACACGCTGTCCTTCCGCCAGATTTAAAATGACCTGCTCCCGGTAATTCATGGGCCCGCGTGTCCTTCACAAGGTGCAGCTTCTCGCCTCGTGGAGGTGGGCGAGGAATGTGCCTTCCTCTGTTCAGACGCTCACTATTAAGAAGAAATCAGTTATAGAAATACAAGGTGTGTATTAGCAGCCTGGATAGTCAAGGAGAAATCCACAGCGTCGTTTTTCTTAGTAGTAAAACAAATGATGTCTTTTAGAGGGTGAGGAAGTTCACATTCTTTAGCAAAGTAAAGGGATAGCTCAGGCTTTCTAAAGCAAGACTGTGCTCAAAAAGGTTATAAGTAGTTCATATCTGAGCTGCGGTTGCTACTGACCATAGTAGCCAGGATAGAAGAGGTTTTTCTTCCTGTTGGCATCTCTCCTCTGCAAACAGGGTTTTTAAAAAAAGAAAAGAAAAAGGAATTTATGAATACTAATATAAAAAAACATACAGCAGTGATTCCCAACTAAGTAATTTCCCCTAAGACGGAGGCTCTGGACAACATTTTTTGGACATATTATAAACAGTAGTTGCATTTCCATTACAAATACGTGCAAATCTTTGCTGTTATTCTGCTAATGTCGAAACAACATAATATCACAATTGCTGCGTTTTCATTAAATATTAAATGAAGATCAAATTTCATGCGAATAAGCTTGTTCACAGGACAAGTCATTAAATATTATGGTAGCAACAAATGTAAACAGCTACATTAAATATATTCTCAATTCAGGCATGGCGCTAGAGCTCCTCATCTGTCAGCCATCAGAGGAAACGTCAGTGTCTTATTTCGGCGTTGGAGCAACAAAACCCTTATTCTTTGGTGGCGATTTTACACAATAATTATGAATTGAATAGATGGCACATTGTCCAAAAAAAAAAAACAACTCCCCAAATATAAACCATCATCCTCCTACCACTTCCTGTTGTCTTCTTTGTTGTTATTGTCAGTAGTGACATCCGGCTGTTGATCGTATGATTGGAGAAAAGTGTTTCCATTGCAGTTTTGTGAAATACATCTATTGTGATATGTAAAAAAAACCACCTCATCTTACTTCAAAAACTTTTATTCAAAGACCGAGTTTTTTCAAAATAGCTACGTTCCCATTACACAAATTTATTTTCGTAATCTCAGTTTGTGCAATTTAATGTTTAAATGCAGCTAGTGCATTTAACCATCCCTCCTGACTTTCCCACTCAGCTCCTTCAGACTAGCTAGTAGCAATTAGCAAACATGCTGAGCTCATTATAGGAGCTACTTTTCAGTGTGACGCTGGTAAAAACATTGTTAAGGTTAATAGAGGAGCCATGTTGTGACGACTTCCTGAAGGTGAAGCTTCAGAAAGAACAGGAGGTTTTAAAGAGACAGAGGTCCAGTTTCAAGGAATAAAATTACGAATTCTAATTTCTTTTAAGTCATATTTAGTATATACAGCATTTTTATAACAACTGAGGTGAACATAGTTACTTGATTATGTTATAAAATTGCATCATGTGCCTGGAAAACACATAGTACTGCCCCTTTAAAGAGGGGAAGTCCATTGTGGACCATTAAGTCACTTTTCGGGACCAGATCTGGACGTCCTTCAGATGCTGTGGAGCGACTTGAAACAAGCCTAGAAATCCTTTAAACATGTCAAAGTTGAAGATGAGGAGCGAAGGGTGTCCTCATTTTTTCCCCACATACAAAAACACTTTTTGCGTATTTTTTCTTTACTGAGTAAGCAAGGTCACCTCTTGGTGTTTAACTTTGATAACATCACTCTATTTCAGAAAAAGTATCAAGGAAGATATTCATCTACCCCATCTCCCACTTCGTGGAAAAGATTGCACATTGCTGTTTGAATTTTTTTTTTATAGAGATCTGAATATTCAGTGTAGTTTCCTTAGAAACTGTCAGGAAAAATGAGGCAATACAATTTTATACATATATATATATATATATATATATATATATATATATATATATATATATATATATATATATATATATATATATATATATTAATAAACTCTTATTTTTTATTCATCATTCTCAACAATTTGGATTTTTTTTGTGCTTGTTTGAGAATGCTTTAAACATTTGCAGTAAGACTGACAGCATTTTCTGCTACTCTGACACTTTGCAACATTTTTTTCTAAAATTTTCTACAAAATAAAAACCAACAAAAAAAAAAACAAGAATATTCTTGAATAGTGCATCACATGACACCAAGCCCTGTTCATCCTGATGCAGCATAACGAGTTCCTCTGCCATCCGTCCGTGTGCAGGAAGTATCAGAGGCGCTAGCCCCCAAACGACGAGCTGATAACATACAGGGTGCTTTCCCACCAATTCATCAAATGTTCCCTCCAGTTCCGATTTGTCAGACCAGATAGTTTTCCAGAAGATGGCAGTGTTTGTAGATGTTGTGTATTTCTCTTAGGTGCAGAGATGAAGTGGTGCTCAGAGAGAGTTTATAAATCTCTCTCTGGATTCATGTCAGCAGTTAAAGTTCACTTTCTTTTTTTTTTTTTTTGCTTTTATTCTGACACCATTTATGGATCTTTCCATCTTTTTTTTAACATCAGAACACAAAAAGCAGCTCCGATCAATCCATCACTCAAAACACTGTGGCACTATGTTGCAGTTTTTGAAAAATATAAAGTGCGTTTTAGCTTTTATAAAGTAATGAATGTTTTTTGTGGTCTTCCTTTTTTTCCCTTTAAAGTACTGTTTTTTTTTAAATATCTATAAAATTCGAAGGTTACATTATGGAAAATGTATTCATTTCCATTTATTTGGAAAAGTTTGATGACTTAAAAAAATACATTAGTTTTTCTTTAATCTAAACACGATAATAAAAAAAATCAAATAGAAGATACTGTGAAAATTTATTTTGTTTTGAATGATCATGAAGCTTTTCTAGCTTAAAACTAGTGGACTAACGGATCTAATTAGTAACTTATAAAAAGTAGAAGAAAACCTGAACAAATAAAACCCCCTAATTTTACCATCCCTTAAAAGGGAGAAAGTGGTTTGACCAAATGAGGTGGTGATGCTATTTCAGGCAAACTGATCCTGTCTATGATTGATTGTCTCTGCAGAGACAATCTGTTGCATATTACCCTCTAAATAAAGTATAACTAAGATAGTTAGTAAGTGTTAGTAAATTAAATATCTGCACTTTGTGCTCAAATAAAAAGTCAGGTCAATAAGAAACGTTAAAGGTGTTTATGGGGTGTGCTGTGGTGGCGCAGAGCTTAAGCACAACCCACATATGGAGGCCTTAGTCCTTGACACAGCTGTCACAGGTTCAATCCTCTGTCTTGGTGACCTTTGCTGCATGTCTTCCCCTTCTCTCATTATCCACTTTCCTGTCAATTAACTATCAAATAAAGGCCACTAGAGCTAAAAAAAAAGGTGTTTATAGTACATTCACTTTTAAAGGGTCCAATCATTTTTCACAATACGAACATATAAACTGTAAATAAAACATTAACATTAAGCCACATCTCTTCACACTGGTTTGACTTATAGCATCCAACATCTTATTACTTGTAGTCTACCTCTAGATGCACTCAACCTACACATGAACCTACCATGTTAAGGATTAAGATCTAGTTGCTGTGTGTTGATCTCCATGATTGACACACAACCTTTCAGGGCGTAGACCGGACTCTGCTATTTTGGGAAATGTTCTTCTGTTGGAGGGAAATCATGATGAAGCTACGTGTCCAAAAAAAGTTTTGACTTCCTCCACAGCCTCTCTTCACATCAGCAGCACCTAGCAGATATGCACATGATAGTGTCGTACAGGCCCCGACGCTACCGCCATTCTCCATCGAGGATCGTACTGTGGTGGTGCAACACTACTGCTCAAGGTATCACTGCTGAGCACCTGCTTCACCTTCTTGTGATGCAGCCATGCAGGACATAACCTGCCACCGCTGTCACCATTCTCTGCCCCGGACCCTGATAACACAATTATAAAACCCAAAGACATTGCTATATCGTCTGCAGCAATGTCTTTTATAGGTATTTGAACCATAACCTAACAGACTAGTTGGCTGATTGGGAATGTTTTTAACTGCTGTTCAGGTGAATCCTATTCCCCCGCCCTTTACTTCAAAAATAATCCCAAAATATTGTGTTCAGAGATACGAAAAATAAAAATAATAATAATAAGACAAATGATGCACCAGGTATATTTCCATTCTGAGACTACGATGTGGCCAATTTAATCACCAATCAGGAGATTGGAGCAAATGTGGCAGCAGATTCACCAGAGGCATTTCCTCTACAAATGAGCCACAAAACTTTGTCTATATTCAGCTAATGTAAAAAAAAAAAAATCTAATTTCGCAATTGCAACATTTACATTAAATAAGAAAATTCCACGTTCCGATTTGTTCGAGTGGTTAAAAAACATGCTGCGCCATTATCATCCTGCTACTTCCTGTTGTCTTCTTCATAGTTTCCGTCAGTAGTGACATCCGGTTGTTGATCGTGTGACTCGTACAATATGAAAAAAGTGTTTCTATTGCAGTTTTGCAAAATACGTTCATTTCAGCGCAATCGAAAACCACTTCATGCTAGGATAAAAACTTTACATATATATAAAATTAAAATGTTTTAAAATTTCCCTAAATAAATGAGCTTGTTTCTATCAAGCTAATTTATTTTCATAATTTGAATTTGCAAAATGATATGGTCAATGGAAATGCAGCTACTAACATTTGCATACTTCTTCACTACAGCTATTAAGCTGGAGGGCACAGACAAAATGAACCTTGACAGCGGTTGTCATGGAAACCATGCAGTCGTCATGTTAGAAACTTCATTTGAACTCAGGGGAGTGATGTCATCTCTGTGTTTCATTTAGAAAGTTGGCGAGTCGGTTGATCCAGACAGTGCAGAGTTGGTGACCGTAGTTCACATCTGTCAAACTCAAGGCCCGCACATTTTATGTGCCCCCCCTACCGTTTTATAGGTCCATGATTGACTTAAAATAGGTTTT
>NW_015114297.1:59037-69082 GCF_001443285.1 Poecilia latipinna | reverse complement strand
CGTCAATGTGGCCCGTTGAGGGTGGCCAATATGCTGAAGTGGCCCTCGGTGAAATTGAGTTTGACACCCCTGCCGTAGTTCAACGCGGCGCCGGTCGTCATGGAAACCACTGACCCACACAGCTGGTTGGTTTGACAGACGTCGGCCATGCTGTGATAAATAATCTGTTTTGAATAGTTAAACCGTCCCAGACCTCCTCGGAGGCTCAGAATGTAACAAGTGGAGGATCAAACATTCAGCAGGTGAGACGCTTCGAGTGGCGTAATCATGTCGTGGAAAAGCAAAGTGGTTCTTAAAAAGAAGCCGTTAAGAATTAGCCTTAGCAGCGGCTCTGTTTATGCGCCGGAACCAATTTGATGGAAAAGCCGCTGAGATTAACTTGACCGGCTAATTATCGGCTGCTAATGAAGTTTAAGTTGGCAGCTTCTTCTGAGCTTAGCATCGGTGCTACGATAAAGGGCTATGTCGGAGTTTTCGTTTATACTGCTTTTTATCTTCTCCGAGTCACAATCTGAAATGCTTAGAGATCAAACCTGAACTGGGTAATTGTTTACTGAAAATGGATTTCTTAAAACATGGCTTTATGAACATGAGAAATAATCACAATTCAGCCATCAGAGGAGACGTCAGCATCTTGTTCAGGCACCGGAGCAACAAAACCCTTATACCTGAGAGCGCTTACATAGTCGGCCATTTTACAGAAGATTTATGGATTCAGTACATTGGAAAGACACATAACTTTTTATGAACGGTGCGACGCTCCACCTTGTCTTAAAAAAACAAAAACAGACCATCATCTTCCTACCACTTCCTGTCGCCTTCTTTGTTGTTTTCACCAGTAGTAACATCTGGAAAAAAGTGTTTCCATTGCAGATTTGTCCGAAATACGTTTCAATACAGCTGAAAAAAAAACCAAAAAAAAAAACACCATCTCATCCTAACGCCAAAATGTACCAAAAAAAATTAGTTTTTTTTTTTCAATTCTCACATTTCCATTGAGCTAATTTATTTTTGGAATTTCAATTTGCACTATCTTATGGTTAATAGAAATGCACATCCAGTAGTAGATAATGTACCATTCTGGCTTTGCAAAGGTTTTAAGTTTGCCTGTTATTTTTAAAACCTAAAACTAGAAATAAAATTACGCTTCTTTTATGAAAACCTTAAATTTAATAGAGCATTAAGTTGTTTACGTAAGTGACTTATTTTCCTGATCCGAGGTCGAAACCAGCTCTCCGCCTTGTTAACTACAGACGTTCGGTGCTTTACCGTTTGTCATTTTCACGTGAATACTGGTTTCAGATTATTAGCAAATCATCTCTAACTTGCGTTACATCATCCAAAATTTTTTTTTTTTTTTTAGAACATCATCTTTGTTTCCTCCCTAATCTCCCTCCCAGTAGTTGGTATCAGCGTCTCCTGATGAATGCGCCCTCCCATGGCCTGCTGCCCTGTGATTGCTGATCTGTCCTCTTCAGAGCCACAGGGACCCCCGTGTCCTCTGGCCCTTGTCCACTCACTAAAGCCATCTTCAACCCGGCCCTCCCCTTTCTTGCTTTTTCCAGCCACCCCTGCCGGCTGCTCAATTCAGCTCCTTTGACCAAGGAACAAACAAACAAAACACCCTGGGGTAATGAGGGCCACCTCTGGGAATAGACACAGTGAAAGGAAGCCGGAGTATTGATGTGGGATTGACCGTTGCTGAGGAGCAGGGGAAGGAAAAAAAAGAAGGGAGGCTAAGGGGTGATATGCAGAGAGGAGCTCTGATCTGATGGAGTGGATTGAGCTATCTGCTCCTGTTTGATTGGAAAAGAAAAAGAAGAAAAGAAGAAGGTGACGAGACAAAACCCTGATCAGTGACTCAGGCAATGAGATAACAACCTTTAGGCCATTATCCTCAGAGTGGCGGTCAGGATTTGGTTGGGGTTTTCCCACACTGTGAGCGGGATCAGAGAGAGGCGTGACGTGACCGGAGTGACCTGAGGATGGATCAGCTCCCATCAACGCAGCAGGCTAAAGTTTCTCCTGTGTGTGTGTGTTTTTTTTCTGGTAAAGCAGGATCAAAGCTTTGTCTGAGATAAAGGTGAATCTTAATGAGTAGCTACATTTTACTACAAATGTGTGCATTTGTATATTCTATTAATGTCGAAAAAAGATAATTTCACAATCGTGGGGCTAAGAAATGTAAATCTTGGCAACGACAGATTTAATCAGTTACGTGATGTATATTCATAACTCAGTGATCAAAGGAAACAACAACTTTTTATGAACTGTTAAATGTTGTTAGAGGTCTATCAGAATTCAAAAACCAAACAAATAAGCCATCAGCGTCCTACCACTTCCTGTCATCTTCTTTGTCGTTTACGCCAGTAGTAACATCCGGCTGTTGATCATGTGATTCATGTGATGCAAAAAAAAGTGTTTCCATTTCAGTTTTGCAAAATACATCTACTTCAATACGGAATAAAAAAAGACACTTCACCGTACCGCCAAAACATTTTATTGAAAAACATGAGTTGTTTCGAAATCGGTTTGTTTCCTCTAAGCTAGTTTATTTTGATAATTTCTATTTGCACAACTATACGGTTAATGGAAACGCAGCTAGTTAGAATATGATCAAAGATTTATTTATTGCCAAGAATCAATTTGAAAACTGAAACTCAAATTTTGTGGATTCATTATGCACAGCGACATATTGCCACTGTTAATTTCAGCTAATTTCAACGATTGTGGAATACAAAAATTAGAATATTATGTAGAAGCAATAATATTAAGTTTTTTTGTACAGGTCTTGTTTTTCTCAAAGGGCCAATTGTGCAAGAAGGTATTAATGAATACCACTAACAAATTGTATTAATAAATAAGCTGCCTCTGCATTTGATCTTCTTCTTAAAATTAATATTTAACATCTTTTCACACTCATCAGACACTCCAGGATTTCACAATTGTTTTTATTTTTTGGAATGAAGACTGTAGATTTTTAGAATTGTGCAATATTTGTGCTTCTATATTATAGAAAATGTGAGTTCCTGTTGCTGTCTAGATCAACAGAAAAGAAACACCAGTCTGAGTATTATTAATCTATTTAATGTATAGATTTTTCTTTTGAAATTATATCAGAGACAAATTAAGTTTTCAATAATTTATTGACTTGCACCTGTGTATCATTTATTCATTAGATACTCGATGAAGACTGTCCCAGTGAAGTGTTGGTCATTTTCTTTCGCTAGCTATTTTGTTTCATTTATATATAACAACATTCATGACTCTTACTGCGTCAGTCTTAATAAGGATGATGCGGTAGAATGTCAAAGGTCAAATACAGACATCCACCAGTTGCTTGGTGGGCATTAAGTGAAACTGATAAACTAATTGTTTATGTAGGAGGATTCTACCTTACATTGAAATTAACCACCTCCTCTACTGTTTTTATTCAATTCCTATCCTTGACATTAAACAGTGAGTCTGGAGGTGAGCTCCAGTCACCTTTCTGAGAAAGTTTGCTCATGTTTTCACAACAGAAAACTCATAGAAAGTATAGACAGCTGACAGAGTGTTGGGGGTGCAGTGTTATGTATTTCCCAGGAACATAATCTGCCGGTTGTACACATATAAACCCTTATATGTATAGAACTCTATGTCCTCTCTCTCTACATATAGATTATATACTCTGCCACTCAGCTCCTTCAGACTAGCCAGCAGCAATTAGCAAACTTGGTGGATCTGCTGATCTCATTATAGGAGGTGCTTCTCAGGGAAACGCTGGTAAAAATGTTGTTAAAGTGTTAATAGAGGAGCCATGTTGTGATGGCTTCCTAAAGGCGGAGTTTCAGAAAGAGCAGGAGTTTCTTAAAGAGATAGAGGCCCAATTTCAAGGAGTTAAATTACAAAGTGAGATTTGTTATATGTAGCACTTTTATAACTGAATGCACTTGACGGTGCTATGAAATGATGCTATATAACTGGAAAGCACATCATCCTGCCCCTTTAAAGTGTAACATTTCATCTTTCATCTCTTGTTTCACCTCCAGACTGCTTTCACCGAGGACGATGAAAACAGTCTGGCTCATCTCCTCCATCGTCCTACCTCTGATGTTTAAAAAAAGTGTATGATAACAAAGTAGCAGACTGCAAACAGTCGCTTTGGAGAGCGAACGTGGATTAACTTTCGTTTGGCCCCACTGTTCGATATTTACACAAACTCTTCCCCCCCGGACCTCACCGTCTCTAAATGTTTGCTCTGATTGCGCCGCCACCCATAAAGCCCACAACAGTTTTGTTGTCATGCGGCACGGAGAGTGTTTGGGACAATCACGTCCAGGGCCAGCATGAAGGGCAGCTGCCAATGCTGGAACCGGTGTGACAGTTGTAAATGAACTGGCCCGATCGGCTCCTTGTAGTAATTATCTAAATGGGCTCATTCAAAACCTCTTCATTGTGGAATCAGTTAATTAATTAGCTGTTTCACTGACAGGATAATGGTGAGAGCATGCTAAATAGATTAGTCTGGAACTTGATTTATCGTCGCACGGCACCCCCCAACCCCAACACACACACACACACACACAACCCCACCCAACTCTGTTTATCGTCACCTCTAACCCCCCCGCTCCGTTCTTCCACTCTTCCCTTGTTTTTCTCTTGTCTTTGCAGCATCTATATAACAGCTGCCCACACGCTCGGCAGAAAATCCACCAAACCGTAGATGGAAAAGCCGCTGGGCCGATAACACAGATCCGACGCTGTCGAGCTGAGAAGGAGGAGATATCCCGCCTAACAGGTGTGTGTTTAAGCACACTCGAAGGGATATAGAAGCGAGGGGGGGGGGGGGAATGATGCATTTGTGGACAAAAATAGCGAAACCCTGAGGTTGAATAACTGGGAGCCCATGTTGAATACTCAGAGCATTAATATAAGTATTTGTCTTTGTAACGGATGGAGAAACGCGGCGCGTTCTTGAGAGTTAACTTGCCTTAACTCTGCTTTCATTTCCATCTTATCTGGTACAACAAAACCTGTTTGTTTTTGTTATTATAGTAGATTCATGTTCTAAATAATTCCTTTTAGTTTGAAATATTGTAGAGAACAAAAGGAAAAAGAAGTGAACTATCACAAATAAATTGAAAATTTGTTTTATTCTGCAATCTTCACTGATTTTATTAAGGCGGAACAAGAGTCAGATAAACGCAACAATACAAAATACGTTTTTTTTTTATTTTTAAGAAAGAGTTTTGAAATAGTTCTGTGGAAAAGAAATGAGCACTCAGTATCCTACCTGCAGTAGGAAACACTCAAATTTGTCATTAAGGAAAGAAAAAGAAGTTCACGCAAGATGAGATTTAGGTTGCTGAGAAAACTTTAACTATTTACTAAAAAAAACACAACTGCATGATGAGGAAATCATTGTTAGATATGTTAGAAAACTAATCTTCAATTAGGCATAATTGTAACATTTTCAGAATCGATTGCTTTATTCTGCTATGAAGGCCATTCAGACTGGCTCAAATGAACTGATCAAAGTAAAAAACAAAGATTTGATTTGAAACCGTCCTAAAAGATTTCTGCCTGAAATCAGAATATAAGATTATAAAGATCAGGAAATACGGAGTTTAATTGACCGTACTTGGACATAATGGCATTCTTTAACTGATTCTTTCTCAGTCGGTCCCAACCAGATTTGTCTCCATTTCTCAATCTTTCTTGAAACACTTCAAGGCGGACCTGGTCAGGTATCCCGCGGTATTCGTTGATTGGCCCGTGGATTTGCGTCCACAACAACGTCTCAACAACTGTTGTCAATCCGTGATGAGACCTTATTGATTGACTCCATGGTCAAACCTTGAGGTCCAAACCGTTTAATGAGCGTACACAGGCTCAACTGGCCAGGGCAACCCGAAACCCGAAACGAACAAATATATCGAGAGATTTTGACGAAACTGAGCGCCCAACGGGACGTGCACACATGACATCATCGGAGCGTCCAGCCCAGGTTCCCACCCATATTCACACCTTCACAGTGGGGAACAAAAACACAGCCAAATCTTCTGGACCTGAACCAGAAATGAACCGGCTAGAGTGAGACTTGACAACAGACAAGAGGTTCTAAGTATTTCTTCCCCATCTTAGTACTTTCAAAAAGAGTTCCTTCCTATTCCAGTTCACTCTTCTTTGTAGATCTAACCCTTGTGAGTGTGAGGACTGCGGCAAACGTAGAGGACTGTGGCAAATGATACAAGTTTTATGTGTGTGGAGTCGGTTGGACCCCATTTCTAAACACAAGGGTTAAATTCAGGTACACTTGGGCAGCTCTAGACCACACTGTCTGTAGACAACAGCTCTGTTTCCATTGACCATGTAATTGTGCAATTTGACATTTAGAAAATAAATTCACTTAAAGGAGACACGGCAATTTCAAAAAGCGCATTTTTTGATAAAAGGTTTTGGTGTTAGGATGAGTTTTTTTTGGTTGTTGTTCATTTTTCCAAAACTGAAATGGAAACACTTTTTTTACATGACTCACGTAAGCAATAACTGGATGATGCCACTAGCACAAACCATGAAGAAAACAGAAAGTAACGGGACAATGACGCAGCATGGTTTTTAAAAACTTATCGTGCGAACAAACTTATTTATGTGTAATTTTTTTTATTATGTTTCTTATGTAAAGGGAAAAGTTTTGCACACATCTGTAATGGAAAGGCAGCTAACGTGTTTGTGGAATAAAAGCTTCTGACCAGATGATTGGCTAAACGTTGTCGATTGGGGCCGATTTTCATACGTAGCGCATCGTTTTGAAATGAACAATTGGTTAGAAAATGCTGACATGGTTTTGAGATTGTCAGGAAATTGTCCATGTAACAGTATTTTCACAGTTAGTTCAATAGAAAAGAGGTCTAAAATCAGCACTTTTAGATTTTAACATGCTCAGAGGTTGATTCTGTTTGTTAATTTATGTTTTTGTTCCAGCTGGTTATCGAACACATGGAGTGAACAGAACTGTTTTCCTCTCCTGCATTTAGTGCTGATGCATTTGATCGGTTTGCTTTTCGTTGCATTGTTCAAAAATACAGAGGACTCTTTGGACAAAAGACTGCCATGTGGAAGTATAAAACATTTGCTTAAAAATAATTATGGCTGACAATGATTTGGAAGCACAGCGAGAATTAAATTGTTCCACTGAAGCTTCAGAGCTTCGTATCGATTCTAAACCTGGACTATTTGTTCATTTGACTGCAGAGTCCAGTGGTCATGTTTGGGATTTATGAAAGCGTCAAACTATTCTCTAAAAAATAAAAAGTAAAATAAAACCACCATTAAAAAAAACACAATATATAGACTAATCAATTTTGGGCTGGGATTTTTCTTTTTACACTGATCATGAATATGTTCCTAATAGAAAATAATTCAGAGCTATGTTCAAAATAAAACTGAACCACCAGTGAGAGGTCATTTTAATGAACTCTTGAGTTGTGATTTGTGTTCGTATATATTTAGGTCGTTTCTAGGTACTTGAGCTTTAGGGCCTTTTTTACACATAGTTAATTTATTTTGTTCCAAATCAGTTGCTCAGTTTGTTAACTTGGAAACATTTTCCAGGAGTTCGGTTTCTTTCCACGCAGATAAAACGTCAAGCGAACCAAACTATGGTAAATTATCCAGTCTGTTTGTTGGTCGGGTGCAGCGGGAGAATCAAGTGAAAATACAGACAACAGATGCCATGTTCTACAGTACTACTAGTAAATTATGGAGAATTTGATCTTATCAGTGTGTTTCTGGGTTGGATTCCAGGCAAAAGTATCTGCAAACACCAAATGGCGTTGAGAACTGGTCTTGAAAGTCGCTTAGGACTTCATGACTTGTGAGAAAGGTTGTTAATTAATTTGTTTACTGTAACTTTTAGTTGGTCCAACACACCTGAATCAAATGTCTTCATTAAACCCAAAGTATCCAGAGTTTTGCTAATTACTCCAATCATTTGATTCTCGTGTGTTGAATCAATTTGACACTCGTACTCTACCACATTCCCACAATGCAACACAAACCTGGCTGTGGGAAAGCACACTCACTGGGCATTGATGTTTCCTCCCCAGGAAGTCAACTGGACCTTAGATATAAAAATGGTCACATGGTAAAAATCAACACCATCTGTCCTGACGCAGCAGAACACGGTGAATTTCACGGCATTCATCCCAAACCAAGCGCAGCGTTGACAGCAGGAGATCGTAAACCGTGGCATGTGACAGAAGGAGGTTCTGTCACATGAATCCTGACTGTGTCAAACATAATATATATTCTTTATGCATTTATCATCATATCTCTTTGACCATTGAAACACTTGGTAATTAGAAAAAAAAAAAGATTTCCAAGCAGTCCAGTTTCCTGTCTGCACCAGCTGACAGAACGCGTTAGCCTATCAGCTGAGCTACACTGAACTGAAATGGACTTAATTGACTTGAACTTGATTTTACTCAATAGTGTGACACGCCATCAAGAAGAAAACAAAATCTGAAACAATTTCATCATCATGCGAATTTATAATTAAAGAGAGAGAGAAAAACCTCCAATCGAAAAGTTGAAGGTGCTTTGGATTGTTGACAACACGCCGGGTCAACTCCTGGTCAAAACTCTTGAATAAAAACCCAGTAAATTAGTGCCGCTAATGTTTTCATGTGTCACGCAGCAATAATAGAGAGAAAACACGAAGCACACCCACACATCAGACTAGCTCAAAGTCACACAGAGTGGAGGGGGAAACTAAATCTGATGACAAAAATTTTTTTCAGTCAGGTGAAAAGAAGAGACTGACATGATGTTTGAGGCAGAGAGAGAGAAAGAGAGAGAGAGAGAGAGATGGGATTATTGGGACTCAGAAAGGGAGTGTTAAAAAAAAGGAGGTGTTACTGAGAGCACTGGAATCACTTGATTAATCAAGAAAAGGAGAGGCAGAGCTCTTCTCTCCCGCCGGTGTCCAATCAAAGGCCGGGAGGGGGGTCAGCTTGGGGCTCTCTGCGGCGGGCCCAAATCCTCTTGTTGCTCCACCAGGAGCCGTGAAAGCCAAGGAGGGGAGCCTCCTTTCTGCCGGCACAAAGGCGACCCTAACGCGCTTTTCACTCCGACAAGGAATGGGAGGGCTGTTTGGGGCTTCTGAAAAACAGCCAACAAGAGGTGCGAATAAGACGGCCATTCATCTCCTGAGCTTTACACTAATTCCCCTGACCGTCTCCTTTTCTCCCCTCCGTCTGCTTCGCCACAAAACAACAAACGGCGGAGAGCGAGCGGACAGAGCGGGGACTTAGAGCAAGACGTGTAATCCCTGCCACTTCTGACCCCTCCGTCGGTGTGGAAGTCCCTGACCTCCCCCCGTCACCCCACCACCGCCACCAAGGGCCCCGGGATGTGTGACCCGAAGACGGGCGACCCTCCCAGCATCTCCCTCCCTCCTGCCCCCCAGACTCGCACACCCCACACACTCCAAGTGTTTTTAAGGAGCCGAGCCGAGGAATTCAGGCTTAGAAACACCTCGGCGGCGCTGAAAGGAGGGAGTCTGTGAGGAGTCTATAAGTAGGGCCAAGCCTGATCGTGTTTCTTTTCTCCCACCATTTAATTCGTCTTTAGAGGCCATCTCGTTAACACGATCTTCCCTCGCTTTTGTTCCCCCTTTCTTCCTTCCTTACCTACAGCCCTTTTTACCGAGCCCACCCCTCTCTCTCTCTCTCTCTCTCTCTCTCTCTTTTCTCCTCCTCCTCTCCGACTCACTCAACTTCAAAGGTCCCCCACCAGGCGAGGAAAAGAAAGTCACCTCTTTCTTCCATTCACTCTCTCTCTCTTCTCCTCTTTTCTCACTGTGCCTTTTCTTTCTTTACCTCTCTCTTCTTGCTCTCTCTCTCCCTGCCCTCCCCAAAAGCGGCCACCGAGAAATCATCTCACTTTCCACCGCTGCTTTGCATTTGAAAAAAAAAAAAAAAAAAAAAAAAAAAAAATGAGGGGAAATTTCCTGATGTGTGAAAGGCTCGAGTAGGGGGATGACAGGGGGGGGAAAGAGGGG
>NW_015114297.1:51441-55945 GCF_001443285.1 Poecilia latipinna | reverse complement strand
CCCCAAAAGGGGCCCCCGAAAAAACATCCCCTTTTCCCCCCCTGTTTTGCATTTAAAAAAAAAAAAAAAAAAAAAAAAAAAAAAAGAAGGAGTAATTAGCCAGAGGCTGTAAGGAGCAGGAGACGAGGCAGAGGAGGAGGAAGAAGAGGAGGAGGAGGAAGAAGAGGAGGAGGAGGCGCTGACGGGGAAAGAGGAGATGAATTCAGACCCCCCGCCCCCCTCCATCCTCACCACAAATCTCCTCCCCACCATCTAACTTGTAGGACAGGTCTGCTCCTCTCACCTGCTCCATGTGACACCGACGGGCGACGTTACGGAATAAATCCGTTTAAATTCCTCACAAAGCGGTTCTGGAGTGTTAATTTGAGAGTTTTTTTCCCCCCCATCAATAAATAATCAATACATTTGTAAATGTGATTAAAAGCCATTACTGTCGGAAGCGTAGTGATACAAATCACTTTATGTGACTGTTGTCCTCAGGAATTACACATTTGTTCTCCAACAGCAGGATTTGTGTTTGTGCAGCTGCGATTGTCCCCTAACGTTACCTGAAGAAGGAGCAACAAATGGTTCTTATTGTCACTTTTATCACTATCACAATAGAACTATAACTTATGGTGATGAAGTCCCACCCTTACTCTGACGCCTCCAGTCCAGTTTGTTGGCTTTATGTCACATCTGGAGAAGTAGGAAAGTCCTGATCAGGTTTTCTTTTGCCCGTCTGTGTCATTTAATTTTCCCAATCTGATATTTTAAAAATACATTTAAGAAAAAAAGGAAGTCGTCCTCAGATGACGGTGATGCCTAATTAGCATATTTAGTCATGTGTGATCCTGGCAGTGACATGGATATCAACACCAGCAAAGCAAATGCAATGTAAATGCAACATACAGGAAACGAGAAACGTGCAAGTACATGCAAAAAGAAGGCGGAAAGCGTCGCTATAACAACCGCAGGACGAACGTCTAAGGTACGTTAAGAAAGATGAAAACAAATCAGAAAATGAAAGACCAGTTTGTTGAATTTGTGGCGAAACCTATAAAAATGCAGAACGAAGATCTTTTTGAAGCATAAATTTGACCTTTGACGTTTCCTTAAAAGCTGGTCTAGTCTTGTTCTCATGAGTTTTAGGTTTCCTCTCACCTGTTCTTATGACTACAACTTTTTCATCAACATTTAGGAATCATTGACTTAAAAGAAGCTCCTATGTATCATGTTGAAAAGTTACTTGTAAATTAGTTTTGTCTTATTTGAAGGGTCCTGAAAACCAGGCCAGAAATCCTCGGTCAGGTTTTGCAGTGTGAAAAATGAGAGATAAAAATAAAAAATAAAGAGAAAATGCAATGTAGAGAGTCGTGACAAAATAAATCATGAAGAGGGCCACAAACGGCCCCTGGGCCACACTTTGGACACCCCTGTTTCAGCGTCATCAGGGTAAATTTGGGCCGAATGAGGACAAATTACAAAACTGAAACAGTTTAAGGCACGTAAACACTTTTGGAAGGCAAAATATGTATTCTCACTCAAAAGAAAAAAATCCAAGAACATGAACACTCAAAGTGGCGTCACACACCAAATCCAACTTCAGCCTCCTTTCCATTTCAGGGCCCGGTGCAGCCGGCGCTGCCTCGGTGCGTCCGCCAGTGTGACAGCCCCAGTCTCAGTAATCTGCATGCACATGGCCGCGAGGCGCAGCGAGGCTGAGCCCCAGCATATCTAAAGGTGCAGTGTAATCCTGTAAAATGCAGAGTAGTGAGGAAAATTCATTCTCCCCTCACGCCCATCGCTGTCTTAAGCCTCCCTGATGCAGCTGATAAAGACGCTGTGTTATCTCCTCGACGCAGAAACAATTTAACACACTCACCCTGCTCTTCCTGCACACACACACACACACACACACACACACACACACACACACACACACATAGAGATGCAGGCCCACGCGCGCCCACACACGTAAAGACAGAAATCACCCCTGTGGCCACCTTCACACACCCCCACATTTGCACGCAGCTGCTTTCTGTCTTGGAGAATATTCAAATGGATTCGGCATCGACTTGTCGTGTGTATCCCTTCTACACACACACACACACACACACACACACATCCAGGTTTGGTGCTTCCGCTGACCCTCTCCACCTCATTTATCCTCTTACCTGCAGCTCACCACCGCTGCCCTCCTGAAAATATACCTGCTCTAGTCGAAATTATGCTGCTAGAAAAAAAAAAAGAAAATCGGTGATATTTCAGATTATGTTGAAATGAAAAAAAAATCCTACTTGGTACAAGTGTAATTTCTCTGTTGGTTTAAAAAAAAGAAGAAAAATAAGTGGAGGAAAACAGAGAGGAGGAAGAGTGGCATTGAGAGGAGAGGAAATGAGAGGATATAAGAAGGGAGGAGAGAGGAAATTTGAAGAGAAGTTGAGAAGACACAGGAGGAGAAGAGGGGACGGGAGGCGAGTGGTTACAAATTGAGTGGCAGAGCAGAATGAAGGGAGAGGAAATGAGAGCGAGAGCACAGAGTGGAGGGGAGGAGGTGGCGAGCAAGTGGAAGTGAAACGAAACGAGAATGAAAGTGAGGAGCAAACGAGAGAAGAGAGGGATGACGAGAAACAGGGAGGGAGGAATGAGGGGAGAAGCAGCAACAAAAGCCAGAATAATTCTGCTCTCTCTGTGCCAATCGTCTCCTGAATGTCCTGAATGTTCCAACAGGCGTTTGCTAATTGCTGCTGACTAGTCTGAAGGAGCCGAGTGGGGGAGGGGAGGCTGTGTGAGGTTACAGACTGCAGCTCAGAGGAGGCAGCTCCACCAAGCGTTTTACAAACCCAAACGGTTGCCACGAGAGATTAGAGAATTTCTCAAAGCAACACTTTAGGAATGTTTTTGATGAGAAAGCAACATTACAGCACAATGTGAAGCTCCACAAAGTCCATTTTACATAATTATACCGATGAATTTCTCCTCACTTTTACATACATTACATTAGATTTGTGGAGTTCACAAACATCTACTGGTTTTCCTGCTTCAGATTCTTCCACCAGAGTCGTGAATCTCTGCAGCTCCTCCAGAGCTAGCATGGACAACCACGTCCTGGTTATCTTAAAGCGTCACCGTATTTATTTATTTATTTTCCGTTTTCTGATTAGAAATGGTAAAAACATTGTCTCTTTTCCTCCCACTTCATAATTAATGACGACTTCATGATGATCAATAACTTAAAAATCCTAATAAAACACGCTGGCGCTTGTAGACCGAAGAGCTACGAATACTTTTTGAATCCCCGGTGCGCTAATATTTACTTCCGGCGGTTTCGCTCGTCGGCTCGCCAGCGACGGAATAGAGTCTCCGTCCCATACGGACCGCCGTGTTCATCCTCGGCGCCACGGATCTCTCTGTTGATTGTGTCCAGTGTTGACTCAGGAGAAGCGTCGCTTGTTTGATTCGCTTGTGTACATCTGCTGTCAGGGGGGCCCCCAGTGGTGGCCCCCGCTAAACGAGGGGAGGAGGAGGAGGAGGAGGGAGCCTGCCTGGCAGAGTGGAGCTGTTTGTCTGCCTCCAAACATATTGATCTCCTGCAGAAGGGAAAACATTCGCGATAGCGTCTGCTGAGGCCGGGCTGGAGGTGGGTAAATAGCTCTGTCAGGTCTGGCCAGCCTCCTCTGCCTTGTAGGAAATGAATAGCAGGTGTATTTGCAGAGCGTTTGCAGGAGGGAGTCTCCTGCCAGGCTCTTGGGGGGCCGGTGGAGTGACGGGCTGCTGCAGCAGACCCCTGACTCCCCACCCATCTCATTACCGTTGGCATTGGCAAAGAGAATGCCACATCTCATCCGTTTTAGGAGAAATTTTGTCGTTTTGTATCGACCGGCGTTCAACCTGGACCCTCAGTTGCTCGTAATGACCAACCAAATCTCCTTTGTCACCTCGGCACACCACTCGCACAGGCGACACGCATCGAAGTAGGGACTCTGGCGTATGAATATTTAACAGTAGCCTCTTGCGGCGCTGAGCCTGCCAGTCATTGTCAAATAGGACTTAATCTTTTCAATTTCTGGGTGCAAATATTCACACTGGCCGCTGTTTGTTGCCCAGATTAATGAGGCTCTCTGCCCATAATCCTCTGCTGCTAATTCAAGTGGCCGCCGGCGCGGTTAGTCAGGGGAGAACGGGATGCTGACAACACATACACTGCCGAGATTATTTCCCCCCACCCCCAACCCTGTCTCTCCTTTGCCTCCCCGCCTCTCTTCCCGCCCTGCCAGCCCAGCCACGGTCCATCTCCAGATGACCATCGTTTACATGAAGAGATTAATGCGCGGCGTAATATTGGGCATTTAGGAAAGAAAATGAAAGATGAACACAATGAGGACAGCCTGGGTCTGATCACTTAACGGGGTTTTATGAAACGGCTCCGGCGTGTTTGTTTGCTTCTTGTGGTTGTAATGATGTAATCATTTGGTCTGAGGTAGTCCAGATTGCTTTGGTTTAAGGGAGGAAGTGTGACAAG
>NW_015114297.1:15397-46021 GCF_001443285.1 Poecilia latipinna | reverse complement strand
TGGTCTTAAGACCAAGACCAACTTCGAGTACCACAACACTGGTGACAAGGCACTTTGTTCCATCACTTAAATAGAACCAACATGAATTAGGGTAAAAAGAATCAAGAACAGATGAGGGACGTCATCGATGTCTATCACAAAAGGTTTTGGACTCCGGTGAAACAAGTTGTTGTTCCAAAATGGAGGAAACGCGGAACAGTGGAAAAAACATATTGACCAAACCGTGACGTAATTTGTTTGTCTGCTTACACACACCTACTTTTGTCCTATTTTTTAAACATAATGCAACAAACACATTAGAAACCAGATGTTCCACGATCAGCCCCTCCATGTTAGGTTTCGGAGGCCGTCTGCTCCGGTTCGACAGAGTGGCTCAGGAAACACATAAAGGTTGGATGGAAACAACAGTTAACATCCGATCCGTTCACATCTGTTTCCTGTTAAGAACAAATATGAAATGTTCACAGTTAAATACATTAACTCTGTGCCTACTTACTTCCTTGGATGTTTCAGTCAGTCTAAACTTTAGGCAGATTATCTCTGAGCAATAATAATATAACACTGAGGTCTAGCTGTCTCTTAAATCAGTCCCACTTTCCAACACAGACTGTTCCACTCTGCTTTGTTGGATGGTAAAATCAGATCCAGTTTATGGAGACATTACAGCAGATGAGATCCAGGATTCAGTGTCCAACTACTGAGTGTGTAAATTTGTTGAAGGACTACCATGATAATGTCTGGGATTTATCAATTTCAGGGCCCCCACATCTGTAATGTTAGCAAAAATGTGATGATGTACCACACTGGCAAATTGTGAAGATAAAAGAAGGAAGTGGCGTTATCAGCGTTAACTGTAGTTTCTCTGAACCGTCTCCAGGTGTGTGTGTGTGTGTGTGTGTGTGGTTGTTCGTCTTGTGTGTCTGTTGTTTCAAAAATGAAATCAAAATCACATGTGAATGAGCCTGTTCACATGATAAGTCATTAAAAATTATGTCAGCAACAGATGTAAATAGTTACATGAGATATATTCATAATTCAGCCATGATGCTAGCGCTGATCATTTATCAGCCAATCAGAGGAGACGTCAGCATCTTATTGGAGTAACAAGCCCCACTTATGTCAGAGCAGCAACATATGCTGCGTTTTGGGGAAATTGTAGCCTGCAATTTTACAGAAGAGCCATGGATTCAACACGTTGGGATGACACACAACTTTACATGAGCTGTGCGATGCTGTTTAAAAAAACAAGAAACATCATCCCCCTAACACTTCCTGTCGTCTTCTTTGCCGTTTCCTCCAGTAGTAACATCCCGCTGTTGATCATATGACTCGTGTGATGCGAAGAAGGTTTTGCGACACATCTATTTAGAAAGGCTGGAAAAAATACCCCATCTCATTTTAGGATTAGTACATTTCCGTAAAAAGAACTCAGAGATTTTGATCGATCTAAAAGTTTCTAGAGAGCTGAACATTTTGAACTTTTGAAACTCCCAACTTCCAACGTTTTTTTCTAGAAAATTTCTGAATTTTTTTCTTTGGTGGAAATGTACCACTGTCAGGTGTATTGACAGTGGAAAAGAATGCCATCGTAGCTGTCAGACTTTACTGAAGTCTTACTGAACGTGTCTGTAATGTGTCGTTCTACAGCACATTACCAATAGGATGTCGTACCTTTCCAGCCTCTGTCTTGCTGGGTTTTCTTCAGTGGGCCTGAAGTGGACTGAGGGAGACACTGACCTCCATCCATGACCTTCACCACTCACCTCAGTGTCAGCTGAGATAGATCCTACACAACTTCCTGCTGCCATGGAAACTTCCTCTCCACCTCAACCAGAGTTGCTCATTTTTAAAATAGTCTGACATTCTGACCAACTTCCAGAAGGGACCCATATGCACTGCCTTACCTGCTTATGGGTTCCTTCTTTTTGTGTCTCCATACAAAAAAAAGCTCATTTTTAACATTCACAGATATTTTACAACACGTTTTGTTCAACTCTCTAATGATTTGAGGCTAATTTGAGTTAAAAGATGAAAAATAAAGTTGATTTTGTGTTTTTCTTAACCTTGATGTGAAAATTAGATTTGTTTTAATGGATGGATGGGATGGTAATGCTTGAAATTGACAAAACTCTGATACGCTGGAAGCACAAATACATATATTCTCCAGTTTCAAATATGCAAGTACTTACAGTAATGAAAAAAATATATTGATGTAGTGCAAACAATTAAAAACTAGGGAATGAAAAACTATAGAATAAAGAAATCATTCCAATGGTAATGTTTTAAAAAAGTACATTTTTAATGGGAGTCGGTAATGCAGTATGTAGTTTAAAGACATCCTGAAAGTTTTAAATTCACCTTTAAAAGCTGATTTTAAAAAGCAGTTTTTTCTTCTTTAATTTTCTTTTCCCTTTCAGATCTTTTTTTTGGGGGGGGGGGTTTGAGAGAGAGAGAAAAAGTGTGAGAGAGAAGGGGAGAAGGGGAAAGAGAGAGAGAGAGAGCTCTCTACTTTTTCAAGTCCAATTCATCTGATTTCTGTAGCCGACTCTTTGTAGAGGAATACTTTCAGGTTGTTTGTGTTGATTAAACCACTTAAGTCTGACCTTTGACCCACTCAGGGATACTGAACTCAGTGGATGAACATTTCACAAGACGTGCTTCCAGTTCTCTAAACCTTTCAAAATGTTTCATATTAAACAGGATCTTTGGGCATTTTACTACCAAAACATCACCAAGACCATTTGTTCATATTTCTAATATGAACAATTGACAGGTAGGTATCACTGTAGCAGCTACCAGATAGCTGGTTATGATGTTATGACTATGACTATTACCTGGGACATCGCTAGGCAGAGTTGGGTAGTAACTAGTTATTTTACCATGTTGCACTTTTTACTTTTAGTCGTTTTATTATGCAGTGTTGAAATTCTTACTAGAGTAAAATTTCTGGATTCTCTAATTTCACTGAATGAAAAACAAACATATTTTAACCAAACATTCACCAGACACAGACACACACCTGCAGTTTTTCTTTAAGTTTCATAATTTTTTTTTTTTTTTTTTTATTGAAAGAAAACGATTTAGAAAAATTTTCTTTTGCCCGGTTTTATTTTTTGTCACTTATATGAATTATTGTCATTTTTGTCCTGAAAATACCCAAATTTCTGCTTAACTTTACATTTTAGTCCATCTGATGATGTCATTTTTAAACATTAAGTTATTAAATATCGGATTAGTTACTCAGTACGTGAGTAACTAATCCGACCTTTTACTTTTTAAATCTTACTCGAGTAATTTCTTGGATGGCTACTTTTTACTTTTACTTGAGGAAAAATAAGTTAACGGACTGTTCCTCTTACTTGAGTACAATTTTTGGTTACTATATGTACCACTGTTGCTAGGATAAGACATAATAGATAATAAAGCTGAAATAATTCCAGTTATGAAGTCAGTCAGCAGCACAAACCTGGACTTCCTCCCACTTGTTCTTTTTTTTTCTCTCCTTTTAAAGGAAAACCTCCATCCATCTCTCAGTCCAGTGTTTCTGCCAGATGGGAGGAGGGGTTTTATCCTGGTGGCGATGTGTGACCCTATACTTTATTAATAGAGTAGGTGAGGGCAAAGGTGCAATGCTCACCCCCCATTCATTACCTCATTAGGATGGCTCACAGCGAAAGGTGATTTCTCTCATTATGTGTCGTCAAAGCGGGCTGAACTCTGCACTCTGAGCCGAGCCGTCGAGTTGGGCTCTTACCCTCCACCAAACCTCCCCATCCCGACCACCCGGCATGCCAAGACCAATTCGGCCCAGACCAACAAGTCAGGAAACGGCAATTTGCGACTCCGGCTTACCTGCTCCTGAATGACGCTCCAATTATCTACTCACACGCAGGAAACAGTCCTGTGTGTGGATGTGTTTGTCTCCATGCAGTGACACATTTCGTACTTGTGGGCTTACCTAGGTGAAGCGTAGATGTTTGAATTAGAGCTTTATTCAGTGTAATTGAGGCTGTAATATTTGCGAGTTGAGATCCCGTTTAGGTTTGTTTCCCTTGATGATTTCCCCAACCTGTCATGACTTGTTAATTTGAACTCTTTCACCTAAAGACATTCGCAAGTTGCAGAAAGTGCTTCACGATGGCAGGATTCCCATCTTACAGAGGTAGCTGGTTCGTCACAGGGTGATTTAGAGACACCAATGAACCCCAACATGTGGCAGGAGACAAGGCGAGCAGGCACAAGGGAAACATACAAACTCCACCGTGGAGAACCTGGAAGACAGGTGCAAAGACAATTTTGTTCTGCAGAGTTATCAACAAACAAGAGGTGGGGGTGGGGGGACTGCATTAAGATACATTGTCTGCTGGTGTGTGAAAACACGTTTAATGCAGAAGGTGGTTAACATATGCTTTGAAACTAGCACTGCATGACTATTAGAATCTTTTTAAAGTGGCAGCTTTATGTGTTTTCCAGCCATTTTATAGCACAATCAAATAACTGTGTAATGTTCAGTTCATATAAAAATGCTGCATATATCTTATATGACTTAAAAGAAATTTACTTCGTAATCTAATGTCTTGAAATTGGGCCTCTGTCTCTTTAAGAAACTCCTCTTCTTTCTGAAACTTTGCCTTCAGGAAGTCATCACAACTTTGTTCCTTTATTAACCCTTTAACAATGTTTTTATCAGAAGTAGCTAGCATAATGAGTGCAGTTGATGCGCAGTTCCACCAAATGTTTGCTAATTGCTGCAGGCTAGTCTGAAGGAGCTAGTCCCGCCTCGATGGCGGGACTAGGTCCACCCAGGTGTTTTCCACAGCTTGCCATGGAGATTAAAGGATTTTTCAAACATGACTGAAAGAATCACGACAACACTCCAGGAATGTTTTTGATTAGGGAATAAAAATTAAAACACAATGTAAAGCTCAAACAAATTGATATACTGCTTCTCTCTTATTTGTATACTTTGGTTTGAAAACATCAGTGATCAATTTTAGAACTGAGATTTTCAGAGAACATTGGCTTAAAACCTGTAGAATCAACACAAACGTGACATTTAATAGAAACCTCCCATTAAAAATACAGAGTATTTGTTTTAACATGTTCAATGGAATGTGTTAAAACAACCGACCAATAACTAAGCAATCCTGTCCCATCAAAAAAATAAAATAAAGTAAATTAAAAAAATGAAAAAAAGGAAAGCATGGCCTTGAACAGATTTTAAAGACAAACTTCATTTCTTCAACTTCAGTTCAGAGAACACCAACAATTACAGCCAAATTTTTCAAACTCTTTTTTTTCAGACGTGTGTTTACTAGTGAAAATGAAAATAACCAGGAGGATATTTAAAAAGACTATTGATTCAGTCATGATTTTTTTTTTTCTTTGTGCGAAGCTGCACACTAGATATATATCGACTGAAGCTTTTGAAGGGTGTTAACACCAGCTAAGGGTGTGACAGTTACTACTGAAAAGAAAGAAAGCGCTGCAAAATGAAAGAGTTGACAGCTTGTGCCATGCATAGGCGGCATTGTTAGAAAAAACTTGTCAACTCAAAATTCAGCTTTAGGCAGCTTTAATGTGGCAATAAGCTATGATAAGTAAGGGAGTTCAAGTAAAGTGTATGCTTCAAAGGAAACTATAAAAAGAGCAAATTCCTTGCAAATACCATAGTATATAAATACACTTTGGTTAGAAGTTTTAACCCTTTATGTGTGTCTTAATAGAGCACTCAGAAATCAATTCAATTCTTCTGTGCATTTCAGATCATTTCAATTCTGTTCAGTTCAGTTCAGTTTGTATCAGTTCAGTTCACTTCAGTTAATTTAATTTCACATAGTTCAGTTCAACTCAGTTCAGTCATTTCAATTTCACTGAGTTCAGTTCAGTTAGCTTATTTTAACTCAGTTCAGTTCACTTTAATTCAGTTCAGTTCAGTTCTGTTCACATCAGTTCAGTAGTTTAGTTTAGCTTAATTTTGGTGAGGTTTGATTCATGCAGTTTAGTTGAACTCAGTTTATTTAAATAGAATCAAATTCAGTTCTGGTCAGTTTAGTTGAATCCATTCACTTCATTTCCATTGAATCAATTAGATCAGTTCAGTTCAAAGAATTCCTGCTTAGTGCAGCTGAAGTGAATTTAGTTCAGTTGTGTTCCAGACCAATTCAGTTCTGTTGATCTGATTTCAGTGTAATTCAGATTGATCAAGTTCAATCAGGGGCATTTTTAGTTCAGTTACATTTTTTTCATGTTAATGCCGATTCAACAGATGTTCTCTCAAGACACTTTACGAGACCGACAGACACGATTCGTACTCAGAAAAACACAGTCAGTATCATTTACATTGATTCAACATCGCTTCTGTACACTCCAATTCAAACTGAGTTATACAGAAAACATGGCTGCCAAGGTCAGATTAACATGGTCATTGATTAAAAAAAAAACAACAAAAAACACAACAAAAAAACAGGTTTCCTTCCAACAAAACCCTGCCTTTTGCATTGAGTCTCACTGCAGTGACCCCAGGTTTGTCCTACTAGTGTTGGCTTATAGGTAATAGAGCATTCTGATTCTAAAACAAGCCACTTTTGAAGCTGAGTTTTGTGGGTAACCGTTAAGAAAACGCTTTTATTGATCAAATTTAATAACACGATCCATAGCAATTGGCAGAAGGTATGTAAAAAAAAAAAAAAAAAAAAAAAAACCCAAAAAAAAAAGCATTTTTTTAAAAAAAAAACTTCATGCTCACATGCAACACCTGCAATCTCCTTGACAACCTGACTGCTGATGCCTTAGTCTTCAAACCTGAATGACCGATTTGTTCGGTAACCCTGGAGGCAAAACGTCTAAAAGTGCTAACAGTGGGAGCCAAGTAGATAGATTCTCTTCAACAATTTGCTCCATTTTCTAAACCAGAAAAGTAAGAGGTCTCACTCTGAACTTTTTTCGGATTGTCACTAAGCAGGCACCCGTCTATTTGACATAATTATTGCTAGTTGAAGCTTTTTTTTCCTTAAGAAAAGAATCTGTCACAACACCAACATTCCTTTATGGTGCTCCAATGTGCATTTCTGTGTCATAAAAGAACATTTAAAATCATTTACCTACTTTAAAAAACGTAACTAAGATCAGTTGCAACTGATTTATGTTGCATACGTTCCTGCTCAGGAACTCCAGCTCTAAAATATGATTTTGCCCTTAATGACCAGCCAAAGGTTTTTTATTGCTTCTAAAATGTAAGTCTCCAACAATATTTCATTTGTTTATCTTACTTTTTGATTCCATTTGGGATCAAGAATATTATGGACCATCCTCTCCAGTGTCTTCAGTCAGAGGCTTCTTCAAATTAGCTGTAACACAGACTGCTACCATCCACAATAACACTTTGAAGAATTTTGAATTAATATGAGCTACAACAATGCAAGAAAGTATTTTTGAATTTGAGTTTGATATATTCTAAGTGGAAATTTTGTATTTTTATTTACTTATATTTTGGATAAAGCATTTATTCTCACCTACATTACACACATAATTACGTAACTGCATGGTGCCGTTTTTAAATTCTGTTTCCTGCTTCAAATCTAAAAATGATCTAAAATGTGCTTGGGAAGGAAACATTCACTAATTGTCTTTGGTCAGAAGCGTCTTCAAATTCGCTGCAACACAGACAGCTACAGGAAACCATCACCATCTATAGCCACTCTTTGAAGAACCTCAAATTAATGTGAGCAACAGCGTTTCATTTCCATTTGGGATCAACTGAATAGAATCTGAACATGTAAAAAGAAAAAAACATACATATCTTCGGCAGGAAACCTTTAACGTGCCCTCAGCCGATTTAAAGTAAATTTTATCACTTTAAACTCGTTTCCTGACGGAATCGTGTTTTTTTTTTTTTCCATATTTTTGCACGTCTTTCAACATATAATTGGATGTGTTAATTTATTTAAGCACCAACAGAAAGAAAATTTAAATGAAACCCAGACTGGTGTGTGAGATCCCCCTACACACACACACACACACACACACACACACACACACACACACACACACACACACATATGCACGTACGCGCACAGACACATAGGCTCGTTGCTTATCTGTGTAAGAGTCCACGGATGCTTGAATATTTCTCTTGTTTGTGGGTTCCGGGTTGACTGGCTGCAGAGCGATAGAGGTGTTGGTGGAGCTGAGCAGGAGACGGGAGCTGGGTGGAGATAGAGAGGATGGAGGGGTGTGTGTATGTGTGTGTGTGAGGAGGGGGAGTGGGGGGGGGGGAAGAGAGAGTCCCTCAGGCGTGTCCGGGGCTCTGATGGCTCCCCTGACAACCTCCTCCGTAATGGTCTCCCTCTCTCTCTCTGAGTGCTGTGAAATTGCAGGCCGGCGCTCTACAGCTGAGGACTCAGAGGAGACAAACGGCCTTTTAATTCAGAGCGCAGAGAGGTGACGGAGAGGGAGGCCCCCGGGGAGGGCCACCAATCAGACATCCATCATGCTAACCTCTCCCTTGGGACGGACCCTGCCAGAGAGGGTCCCTCCCCCCACCCCACCGCCTCCTCTCCCACCCGGAGGTGGTCTAATGTGTGTGTGTGTGTGTGTTTGTGTGTGTGAGCGCATATGCGTGCGAATGTGCATGCCTTTGGGGTTGGAACGAGGTTTTGTTGGGGGGGTAGAACCGGTGTGCTCAGGTGTCCGGGCTGTCACGGTGCAGAGTGGAAAAGACCCGGGAAGAGAAACCACTTTTTTTTTTCTTTGGATGTGCTATTTGATTTATTTACTTATTTATTTTTTCATTCCTCCGACTCTTTTTTTCCCCTCCGCCACTACAGATTCCCTTCGCGTTCGTAATTACAGGAGTGGGTGTTAACTCGCTTAATTATCAGAAACATTTACCTTTTTATTTCTGTCACCTGAATGCATCTGAACGTACAAACAGCCGTCGCGGTTTTCTACCGATTCAAAAAAAAAAAAAAAAAAAAAAAGCAAGGATCCAGCACGCAATGTTGTTGAGATTTCCACTTTTCTTTGCTGCACATTACTGTAAATTAAAGGAGAAAAAACACTTCTTGCCACAAATGCTGCAATGCAAACCTTTTATGAACAAACTCTTGACGACAGAGAAAAGAAATTATTCTTAAGCCACTTCAGATGTTGGTCCTTGGGTAAAAAAAAAAAAAAAATCACATACAAGCGGACTATCAAAGTTCCTCTTCTTTGTAAACAAACTCGTAAACAACTAAATGGAAATGTTATGAAACGCTTCGTCGAAATTTCGAAGCGGATCCTCTTTTGTGGGTTTTGCTGGGCTTGATGGATTTCAGGTGTGTGTTTTCTGAATGTTTGCAAGGCATCCTGTAGCATTCAATGCTGACTGGAGCCTTCTTCACACACACACACACACACACACACACACACACACACACACACACACACACACACACACACACACACACACACACACACACAGAGAGAGAGAGCGTGTGTATGTGTGTGTTCATGAAAGATCTCATTATTAAGCTTTGAACGTGATTAAAATTCAAGTAAATCCTAATGTAACAGAGCTTCGCTTTGGAATTTTAAGAATGTTTACGTTTTTACAGAAAGAGACTGACTAACTTCTTGTCAGGCATATTGTCACATGTATGTATTCTAGCTTTGTGACTTGATAGTCTTCTTTTGTGGTGGAAAAAAAAGGATTATTTACAGTCATCTTTGGTGGATTTATGGTGATGTAAACATAAAATCCCCTTGAATACCGCACGCGCGCAGTGTTTACAGAATAGAACCGGAGTTTGCGATATGGAAAGAGGGTAGACGGCGCGTGCGCGCGAGCGCGTGAGGTTTTTGCAGTGAAAAGAAGAAAGCCTGTTGCTGTCCTTGGTGCTCCCTGCCTTCAGCACCACGGACAGCTTCCTCATTCTTCTCCGCAGGTGAGGCTGCGGCGCACGGCGGAGCGCAACAAAAGCAACAGCAAACTGGGATTTTTTTTTCTTTCCCTTTTTTTATTCCTTTGCAACAACCATGCTATGTAGCTGCTTTCAAATATGCTCCCCGGTGCTTTTCTTCCCTATTCTTTTTCCTCCTTTACTAGGGGAAAGGTTTCAGTTTTAATTAATTTTTTAAGCGTTATCAAAAAGTTTAAAATTGCAACAAAAGTAAGTGTCGACCTTTGAAATGTCTGTTCCCATATGGCGGAGATTCAAACTTAAAGTTATAAAAACAGACCAATTTGGGCAGAACAGAAGTGGGCGGTAAAAATGTAAATTTACTCGAGTGCTGTACTTAAGTACAGTTTTTAATGTCGGTGCACCGGTTACAGTTCTCTGACCAAAGGCAGATTACCGATGTATTAAAAAGCCCGATCTGGCGATTCCGATTCTTGGCCGACACCGATTGTTTTTTTCTGGATGAAGTGTTGCTAAATATAGCAAGAAAGCCACTGAGTTGGCGGAACAGACCTGGTGGGCGGGGCTAACAGTCAAACCTTTCTCACAGCAGAGCATTAGTGGCCAGTGGCTGATTTTTTAGACCGTAAATAAGATTGGTCGGCTTCACTTGTAAGTATTGACTGATCACCAATCTCCCAAAATCAAGAAAATTGAGGCCGATTTCACGGCTAGCTGATTTATCGTTGGACCCCTATTTTTTCAGAACATGTACTTGAGTGGATTTTTTTTTTTAAATTAATACTTTCACTCCATTAAATTTTAACAATAAAATCATTCTGTTTACTTCACTGTCTTTCACTAAATGTTTCTGTTATTTGTTGTTTCTGTCGGTTTTTGTTTGTGTAGTTTGTCCATTTTGTTCCACCGACAGTGAAATTACACGCGACACCTCTGGGTGGCGATATGCAACCTTAAATCAATTTCAAGAAGAATAATCATTTTCGTCCTACTCATGTTGCCTTATAGGCATATGAATGAATAATACATGAAACGGCAAAGTGTCTTTGAGTGTGTAGGAAAAGCTAAAAAAAAAAAGCATTATTATTGGTGAGCTGGGATCTGTACAATATAGTATCAAATTGTCCCAATTATTTTTGATTACACTCCAGTGAAAGATGTCGTCAAAAAACATCCCATGTTTTAGTACGTTCAATACTTTAGGTATGTTTGACATAAGTAATAATTTGACAGAGTTTACTGGAGTAATACCTAATCAGTAGGATCAGTACTTTGACTCAAGTAATGAAACAGAGCACTTTGAGTCTGTTTTCAAATGCTCCTTTTAGTGAACTCCATTTTCAAATTTGTTTACAGTTTCAGTACAATCCATTCCAGTCCATTAGTAGAGCTTTTTACAGTTAAAAAAAAAAGAAAAAAAAAGAAAGAAAATCACAAATGGATGCCATTCGCACACTTGACTTTAGATGGCGGAAAAGTACTTCCACTAGGTCTGTGGTATGAGTAGAAAATGACTCAACAGGCAAGAGGTGATTTGAGGCAGTTTTGAATTCAATAGTCTAAAAGGGGTTAAAATTGATTTAAATTTTCAGTTTAATTCTGGGTTTAAATTTAAGAGTTAAATTATTAAACACAACAAAAAAACAACTTAACACTTTAGCATAGCAGACTTTATAGGCAGTATAATACAGTGTGTTTAAAAACTATGTGAAAAAGGTTGAGGTTCCATATGTATGGAGATGGTGAATTTTATCTTTCGAGTTTAATTTTTGTTTAATCTGATCATTTTGATTACAGATTTCAGCTGCCAATAATAATATTACTCATTTAGGAATCTGAGTTAGGGGAAATCGCCATCAACTCTTTATTTTGCCTTCAGACATATTTTTTATTGATCTATTTACTCTTACATTCATGAAATATAACTCTGTGTATCCCTACTAGCAGGAATAATTCAACAAGTAGCATTCAAATACGTTAACACCCATTAACGTATAAAGATTTTTCTTTGCATTATCTCAATAAGATTGGGTTCACATTTAACAGAGACCTAATATTTTTCCCCATATTTGATATTCAGAGACATTCAGAGACATTTTGAAGGCAGACTCATTCTTGATAAGCAACAACAAATCTAAAGGATGTTATTTTTCTCTGAAATATTTCTATGCTGTTTAAAAGGTCGTTGGGACCCCCTGCTGGCCTGGGGGTCTTAAGAAGAGTCTTACTTTGTGTATTCCTTGGGCTGACCATAATAAACTCGTATTGTGTTGCATGAGCTCAGACCTGGACCAGTCAATGGCAAATCAAGGATGAGACTAAGAGTTGGGTTGTCTCCAGTCAGGAAGGGGGTAATCTCCCTATGTTGACTCTCCACTGCCTGGACAGTCCTGGACAATGATTTAAAAGTTGTAATATTTATTTATTTGTTTATTGTTTTGCACTTTTTGTCCTTTCTCAATTACCAAAATCCAGTGAATAAAGTCAAAATTAGTTTAGGAGAGAGAATGTTACTTTAGAAACTTGTCAAATCAGCTGATTTTAGTTGTAGAGTATTAGACTGTTTTGGACAATCAATATTAAAGTTTTTCTTATTCTTATTCCTGGGCCTTAATTTAAAGTTCCACCACAAACAAACCCCCAGAAATTCAGCCTTTTCGAGTTCATGTCCCAAACCTCAAGGTTAACAGTGACTCCCATCTTACTCACTTATTTGCTTGTCAAGTATTTCCAGCTTAAAATAAACACAGCGCACATTAAGGGAAAAGTTTGAAGGAAAAATGTCGTGTTGTTTGTTGCTTTTAGCTCATCACTCTTTCGTGTACTTAAGCTAACGTCTCCCTAGTTTAACTCTCATTATCGTCCTCAAAGACCTCAGTCGCGTAAAATGAGTGAAAATTCACACCTGCAGTCATTCAAACGAGACCCCAAATATAATGCCCCGTTAAGGCGGAGCAGAACCAGCCTCTCCTGCGTCCACTTACACGAATTAGCCTCTCTGCTTGTTTGCTTAACTGCAACCAACAAAACGAGCCTGTTGGTAAATATTGAAATTCCCTTCGGCTGGGGGCCTCCCTGTTAAAGCACCAGGTGACCGGGCTCTCCCCATTGATAAGCTCCAGTTAATCCATCGCATTTCCCTGTAAATAGCTGCGTGCATGAGAAAGGCCCTCGAGGCCCCCCCACCTACCCTCTCCTCCTCTTGTCACGCAAGGCCGCTGAGGGTATGTATCAGAAAGCATTGTTTTGGATAACTCCTAATATCTTTTTGTTGTTGTTGTTTTTAATTTGATCTCAGTGTGCTTACAGGAATCTCCAGAGTGAATGAATTCATGTGCGAAGTCTCCATGAACCGGCGTCACCACAAACGGGGCCCAGGTATTTCTGCGCTCCGGGGTCCTGGCTCGGAGGCTATGTACACACACACACACACACGCACACGCACACACGCACACACACACACACACACACACACACACAGCTATGAGCGTGTAACCATGACAACTGCGCTCTGATTGGCTCGTCTGATGCGGGGAATTAACAGGGGCCTCGTCCAATCTGAGCTCTGGATGCAGCTCCGCGCTTGGCGGAAAAAAAAAAACCTCTCTCATGATAACCCAGGCACAGTGATGTGAAAGTGGCAACGTGAGGTGAGCCCGGAGGAAATTACTGGACTAAAAACAAGGCGCGAGCGATGAGGGGATTATTTTAAATAATAATAATTAAAAAAAAACCTAAACTAATAAATGAAAGATGACGTTTTAGGTGTTTGAAACAGAAGAGAGAAAATATGGTTGGTTTGTGCATCACGCAGCCCTGAAATCTCTTCCCTCTCTTCTTTTGGATTGTGGATTGGTGACAGCATCCCGACCCAGGACTCAGGACCGGAACAGTCCTTTTTTTCTTTTCTTCTTCTTCTTCTTTTTTTTCCCTCTGGTGGATTGAGGGTTGGGGGAGAATCTTCCACTTTTCACCCCGGCAGAGCTCATCAACCAGGAGCCAAGACGTTGTTCCGCGTAGAGCCGGCTTGCCCCAGTCCGAGCAGCGCAGTCCGTGCAGCAGGGAGGTCGGCACTCGGCGTCTCACGGGCCGGCAACATGATGGTCCTCTGCGCCGGCTGCGAGCGGCCCATCCTGGACCGGTTCCTGCTCAACGTGCTGGACAGAGCCTGGCACGCCAAGTGCGTCCAGTGCTGCGAATGCAACTGCAACCTGACCGAGAAGTGCTTCTCCCGGGACGGAAAGCTCTATTGCAAAATGGACTTTTTCAGGTAACGCGGAGAAAGACTGGACTCGGTTGGGAGGATTTTTTCCTTTTTCTTTTTCTTTTTGCGTAGATTGTTAAGGGTCAAAATGTTAAATTTCACGCGGAAAAAAAAAAAATCTGACCCAATCATATTGGACCAAAAACAGATCAGTTTAAAAATAATTCACCTTTAAAATCAAATCAGTAAAAGCAATGCAGTGACAATAGTCAGCTTTATGCAACATTCTAGTGAAATTGCCTTTAACAAATTATATATAAAATACTCTCGTCTATATATACAATCTGTTGTATATATATATATATATATATATATATATATATATATATATATATATATACTCAAATCAGTCCAACTAAATGAAGTTCAATCTAAAACAAATAGAGGAGTGCATCAGGTTCAGTTTATAATGCCAATTGATAAAACAGCTTTAAATAAATAGTATGCTCCCATTTTTTCTATGAGGAAACTGCTTTGCTTTGTTGTTTTTTTTAATTATTATTATTGTTATTTAATTTTTTAAAGTCCACTCTCAGCTCCTGGTGCCACTTCCCAAACATCCATTAGGCCATTAACTGGTTCCCAATTCCTCCCCCCCCCCGCCCCCCGAAGTGTTCCAGGTAATTGGGTGATATAATATAAGTGAAGTCCTTGTTTTTGTCGCATCATTTTCATTTTCAACGTGACTGTCCTACCCTTCCCAAATTGTCTAATGACATGTAAGTCGCGTCATCCCCCCACCCCTTTACCTCCCCCCTCTATGTTTTAGTTGGGGGTCCGGGGCTGTTATTGGCCCCTCGCGCGGCCTTGGCCATCATATTACTGCGGGTCCCCATCAAGCGCGCTGGATTTAAATGGCCCAGCCATTAGCCGGGCGAAACAGTAATCACCCTAATGTGTCCATTTGTTGTGTAAGTAGTGTTGTGCCCTTTTTTTTTTTTTTTTTTTTTGGAGAGGCGATGAGGGGGGTGGGGGGCTGGCCATGCATGTGAAAGGCGCACGGTGAAGCGATCCCATTGCAAATGAGGAAACAAGCTCAGATTGGTGTTAAAAAACCCCACAACAAAACAAAACAATGCTCCACAATAAAGGCAGCTTGCTCTCACCCCAAAGGCTCAAGCAGCAACAAATTTCAATAGAATTCTGTTACAATTAATAAAAAAACAACAAAACTGTATTTTTTTTTCTCCATCCTCCTATATTTAGAGGATCAGATTTATTTGCGCTATATTTGTGCATCAAACTGATGAGTCGTCCCACCATTTAGGCGGCTGAATATGGATTAAAGGAAGATTTTCACGCTAAGATGCTCCCCCACTCTGCTTAATCCCATACTATATCCGCGGCTACAATGTGTTGATTGTCACTAATACGTTTTTGCGTGGGGTTATTGTCAGAGCGCCTCCGTCAAAATTAGCTCCCTTTTCCCCTTGTATTATTATTATTACTGTTATCACAGAGTTCTGCCAAGAATGAATCAGTTCGCAATAAAAAAAATTTAAAATTACAATAACTTTTGATTTTTATTTCAGATTAATCACGTAAATATTTTAAATTGTCCTGTAATAAACGTTTAATATGGCCTAATATTTAACGTAGAGACAAAAATATTTCATAATAAATGGAATAAAAGCTGAATGGGAGCAGTGTTGGATCTTTATTATATAATGTACTTCACCTCTAAGACGTCATTTTCTGCTTAAGTGTGGCCTGTCTTTGTCTTTATTTGGCCTAGAAAATTATATTGGATATAGATTTTTCCTTTTTTTTTAATCCTATATGGGTCCCAATTTGAACCTAAATAAATACACTGAGAGTCAAGGTTAGATGTCCCGTTTCACAAACCACCACAACGTTTATTCACCTTTCACCTATTAACCAAAAAACAAGAAAGAAAGAAAGAAAGAAAGAAAGAAAAATCACCTTCTTGAACAAAGAAATCAACAGTCCGGCTTAGGAAAAGTCATTTTTCTCAATTCCAACAACCTTAATAACAACGCTTGGACGTCCACGTGGGTCTTTACACTGACATCTTCTCAACTTTAATTTGCGTTTATATTTTTATTTTTAGATGGGAAAACAGATTATTTTATGTCTGATACTAAACAAAGTGAAAGTAAGGCTGTTTGCTCATCTGATGAACTCAAACCCCGTCATTAGAGCGGCCTGTTTGTCTTCAGCCACACCAGAAGGAAATCTTCTCTTCTGTCCGCTGAAAAAAATGTTATGACTTATAATGTAATGCATGAGCCTAGAGTCGGACTTAAAATACACTTTTAGATTTACACTCAAAATATTGAAAAAACAAATAAACAAAAACAAACAAAAAAAAACAACAACACATAATCAGTGTTTTAAACAGAGGAATTTAATAGTAAGCAAAGATTTTAGTTTGATTCGATCTTTTTTTTTTTTCCTGTGTGTCCAGGCGCTTTGGCACAAAATGCGCGGGCTGTCTGCAGGGAATCTCGCCGAACGACTTGGTGCGTAAAGCCCGCAGCAAGGTGTTCCACCTGAACTGCTTCACCTGCATGGTGTGTAACAAGCAGCTGTCCACGGGAGAGGAGCTCTACGTGATCGACGAAAACAAGTTCGTGTGCAAAGAAGATTACCTGAGCTCCGGGGCCATTAAGGAAGTCAACCTGAACTCAGGTGAGCGACGTTGCAAAAAAAAAAAAACCCAAAATAAATAAATAAAATAAATAAATAAAAATAATAATAATAAACAGCTGAGCTGCGCTTATTGGCGGCAAAATTTGTGGGAAGGGCTGGGTGGGGGGAGTCTGAGTGGCGAGAAGAGAGAAATAAAGTAAAATAAATCTGAGAAATAAAGAAAATAAATAAAGCTGGGGGTCCGTGGAGAGCGTTTCCCCACAACCTTGTGGGAAGAATAGTTTCAATATTTACCTCCACAGAACAATAGGTTTCTGGTTTTGTGTAGCAGGGTCCGTAGGGGCGGGGGGAATGAGGATGTTAGTGTGGCGCGTCTTGCTGCTCCTCTTCTTGTCTATTCATCCTTAAAAAAAAAAGAAAAAGAAACACACACACACACACACACACACACAGGAGGACAGCATCCACCCTGCATGCTCAAGCTGCTCGGTTATTTTCGGTTTATTCTCATGGAATATTATCGTGTTAGTTTATCGTTAAGTGTATTTGGTGAGAAATGAAATGGCTTCTTATTTCTATTCTCTTTATAAAAATAAAAATGAGCGTAAAATAGAATATTTTGTTCAAAATGAGCAGAATCTGAAATTTTACATTCAGATTTCTTTCTTTTATTATTTCCAACACCTGGGCTAATTAAAATTAAACCGCCCCCTCCCCTCCCCTTTCTCTGCCTCCCTCCTTGACATTTCGGATCGTGACCTTCCCTCCTTGTTTGTTTGCATCACCCCCCTCCACCCACTCACCCCCCACCTCACCCACCCGGGGCTCCCCGGGGGTCCCCCCTGCAGTCTCGTCGTGCACAGATAGGAGTTTATCGCCGGATCTCCAGGACCCGATACAGGACGACATAAAGGAGACGGACAATTCCACGTCCTCAGATAAGGAAACGAACAATATTGAGAACGAGGAGCAGAACTCGGGGGCCAAGCGGCGGGGGCCCCGGACCACCATCAAGGCCAAGCAACTGGAGACGTTAAAGGCGGCGTTCGTGGCCACGCCGAAGCCCACGCGGCACATCCGGGAGCAGCTCGCGCAGGAGACGGGGCTGAACATGCGAGTCATCCAGGTAAACTCAGAATATTATTATTATTAACAGATATATGGATATATATTTATGATTTACTTTATTTAGAGACCGCATTGAGATGCTGAAACAAACGTAGTAACCTTGAACCATCGGAGATCAAATCGACATCTTTTTCTCCGATTATTTCGTCGGCCTTATTTTTATTTAGTCCAGAAAAATCAGTTAAAAACTGAACCTGCCGAGCAGAAACAAAGATGGAGGCCATTTGAGTTTCGCCGACAGTTGAGCGTTTTTTCCGTTTCATTCTTTGCCTACTTGTTTATATTGTTTAGCCTTTTTGGCCTATTCAAAGCAAATATTGTTGAATGTCTGACTTGGTAAGCTCATGTGATAAGCACCAACCACCTTTCTGCCACATTTAAATGGTTGCTAATAATGTCATTTTTACATGTATCCAATGAAAGCTTGGATGGAAGCTTGAATTAGTAATGCAGGGGCGTCTCTAGAAAGTTTAAAAAGGGCCAAGGTGGGGGGGGGGGGGGCAACGGGGTTGGCAGCCCCAAACTTCAAAATTATACCAGAATCTACAGTTTTTCTTTTTTATTATATCATAAATGATTCTCTAAAAAATGACATTTGTCGCAAGTCATTAAAACTCATCATTCAGAAAAAAAAAATCGCAGTCATAAAACAAAGACGTTGGACCGCGTGGGGGGTTGGTCTCCCCCTTGGTGGCGCCCTGCTGAACCACAGTAGGCAAGACAGACTCACCGAGACAAAGACAAATTGGAGACAAATGACGGATTATAAATCAGTAAAATTACCTTTTAATTTTCCCGAAGTGTGCGGGACATTTAATTGAAAGCCTCATTATCTGTAAGAGAAATGTCAAAACATGATGTGGACCATTAGCGGGGTTACAGATCCAAATTTACCGGCTGCACGCCATGTGAAATGTTTCTTTTAGGTCTATACATTATGGACCTATTTGGGTAATAATGATAAAACGATAATAATGGCTGCAGTAACAGTCTGTTTATGTTTTTAACCATACAAACACCTGGAATGTTACAGTAAAACAGTATTTATGGTGAAGAATATCTTAAAAACTACCAAAAAAGTTACTATTCCAAACCACGTATTTAAGTAATTGTAAGTCAGTTTATTAAGTGCTAATTGCCAAATGTTCATATTATTTAACCTTTATTGTTGTGTATTTTCTGATTGTTAGATATGTTACTTACTGTATTATTATTATACTAGCTTAGATTTATTTATTTTAAAGAGGACAGTGCATATTAGTGAACATGAATACATCATGTAAATATGCCAGATTTAGCCTAAGAGGCTAATTTCCATCTGTAGTTTCCTAGCAGGTTGATGGAAGAGATTAAAAAATACAGTTGACATGCAGAACAACATATATGACCTATGATTTATGACATATTTCAATGTATAGCTAAGGTTACAGTAAGTATTTGTAATAAAAACAAAAACAACTCACAACCGTAATGGAAAAAATAGTGTAAAAACATTTAATTAAAAAATGATTCAAAACATCAGTTCAATTTTGATTATCTAGCTTAAATGAGTTCCTAAAACAGTTCAAAGACATCATAGTTTTTAATTCTATTATAATCAACTGTTATTGTAGCTTTTCAAAGTGATATATTTATGAAACTCATTATTTCTAAACATTTTGTTTTCATTTTTTTCCTACAGTTTAGAATTTCTTTAAATGTCATAAATACATTTGAAATAGTACCGGGAAATGAAAAATGAAAAATTGTAAAAAATACCAAGGTTCAGTTTTAAAGTTTATCCTTGAAACAAAAGGTTAATTTAATCTTGAAAAATAAAATAACCCTTTTTTTTTCTTTTTTTCTGGGCTGCTTTGGGAATGATAAAGACCATGTTTACACTAGAGGCAGCAGTTTATTTGGAAATAATACATGTTTCACAGCCATGAAATGAGAGAAAGGTTAGCCTCACTGCCTGCCAATGCTAAGAGGAACCCCAGACACAAACATGTTGTGCAACGTAACACACACACACACACACACACACACACACACACACACACACACACACACACACACACACACACACACACACACGCACGCACACACACACACACACACACTGATTCCTGCTTTCTTTTATCCTCCATGACTCACACACACACACACACACACACACACACACACACACACACACACACACACACACACACACACACACACACACACGTACGCTCGCACGCGCGGATGCACGAGTCGGGTGTCTGGGTGCAGACTGTGTCAGGATGATTAGCACCATCTCTGCCAACTGTGATGTGGCTTTTTGTGCACTCACTGTAATTATCGCTGATTTCACAGATTTACATACCGCCCTCCCCTTTTCCCACCTCCCCGCGCCGCTCTTACTCACTTCCAGCCTGTTTCCTCCGCATCTCCACGGCCTCGTCTATATCATACACGCCAGGCAATTTTCTCTATGTGTATATCTGTGTGTGTGTGTGTGTGAGCTCAATCATACAGTCAATCACCAAAACCAGTCAATAAGTCAGTCAGTGAGTCCACCGCACCATCCCTCCCTCCCCCCCACACCCCTTTATATATATATATATATATATATATATATATATATATATATGTGTGTGTGTGTGTGTGTGTGTGTGTGTGTGTGTGTGTGTGTGTGTGTGTGTGAGATTGCTCAGAGCCAAAATGGAGGCTGTGTTTCGTCATCTCCCTCCTCGTTCGGTGTGTGTTAAATACCGCAGCTCTCGACGCGGGGAGCCCTGTGAGCCACGCTGCTTCTCCAGCATGTGGATGTAATCCCTAAGCAAGGCTCTCTCAAGGGAAGCGAGAGCATTTCCATAAAAATGTACCCTACAGTTAGACGATTGTTCTCAATAAGCAGGTGTTGCCTTTGCTGCTGGAGCACGGAGAGCACAGCCTAAGTGGTTTTTGGCTGTTTCTTTATGTGTGTGTGTGTGTGTGCGCGCGCGTGCATGTGTGTGTGTTGTTTTGTTAATCTGTAGCACAGTGGGATTCTGCCTCTGGTGTAGCCTAGCATGGTGCGAACATACATCATTATGCAGCATGCGATGCAAACGGAGCAAACGCGACCTGTTATGTGCTTGTAATGCAAAGAGCATTCCTCCATATGGTGAGGGAGGCTTTGCAAATTTAAAAAAAAAAAATCCTCCTTTGTTGGTTTTCAAAGAAAGTTTATTTAAGCATATTCTCTTCTGTTTATTTGAACTTGCGGCGCGGGGGCCGTTAGGGGCGCACACCGTTTCTGTTGCTTTGTGATTCATCTTAAAGTAGTGTAACAAAGAGAAAAACTCCTTTATAAACTGTAAAATGCAACAAAGGTGTTTTATCTGCTGGCTTTTTTTTGTTTTGTTTGCAATTTCTATGTCTGGTTTGAATTTGTTGTGCTTAGGCGATAAATCGATTAATCGCATGATAAATTAAAAGCTCAATAATTTCCATTTGCATGATTTTTTTCTCTCTTTTTACTAAAAACTGAATGACAAACATCTTAAGTCTGGTGCTTTGGTCTCAACTTGCCCTTTTTTGGAAGGAAAATTTTGTTTACAGAGATTTCATATTTCATTTTATATGTTGTTTCTGTTGTTTTGTTTGTTTATTTTCGATATTTAAAATGTCTTCCAGTTCCAGTGATAAATGTTCAGAGGAACTTTAGTGATCTTTGACAATGTTTTCTGGCATTTTACGCTGTTACCTTTACTCAAAAATTGGTCTCAAAAGAACAATATCATCGTTTATCGCAATAACTAATGGGAAAATTTATCGTCCAGAAAAGTTTCATGGCAGGCCTGGTTGTTCGCTCCAGCACCGACAAAAAAAGAGAAAAAGATACCAGCTTTTAAGAGTAAAGTCCTGATACAGTAAATCTTTTATTGTAATTAAACTAAAGTTTAATTTCACGGCCTACTGCTGTCTTTACTTTTAATCTTGAGTATAGTTAAAAGAAAAAAAAAAGAGTTTCTTGAACCGTATTATTCATAGATCAAAGAACTTAAGAATCACAAAAGAAAGCACAAACACTTGTGCAAATAGGGGCAGAGGTGTCTTAAAACGGGATCCAAACAGGTCAGAAGTGAATCCTTCCTTTATTTTTCAAAAACACTCCTTCGTCGTTTTGAATACGAGGCTTTTCAAAGAAGGCAGAAACTTGAGTGAAAGTCAAGGCTGATGGGAATGACGGCTTTCAGTGAAAACTCTGCAAAAGAGACGCACAAAAAATGAAATGGAGCCTTACCACAAAGTACGTACCAAAAGTAGACGATGCACAACTTTTTCTGCTAAACATGCGATTAGGTGGATCTTAGAAGTGCGTGAGAGTTTCAGAAACAAAATCCAGATGAAAAGCTAAAATACCTGCAGGAAAAACGGCCACTGATCAGCTCTGCCATTGTTTTCTTTTTCTTTTTTTTTTGCTGTTGTTGCTGTTTTAAGGTTTGGTTCCAGAACAGAAGATCCAAAGAGCGGCGAATGAAGCAGCTGAGCGCCCTGGGGGCCCGACGCCACGCCTTCTTCAGGGGCCCCAGGAGGATGAGGCCCCTAGGAGGCAGGTTGGAGGACCCAGACATTTTAGGACCTGGGCCCTACGGTTACTACGGAGGTAGGAAGGGAAAAACTCTTTAACTCATTTTCACACACTTTTTATTCGGCCTCAAGCAAACACGATCCATGTTCAGGTTGAACATCTGTATCAAGAACTTAACATTATCAGTGTGGGTAGAACGACAGGAAGACATGATAAAATGGTTTGTTGTGCTGGTATTGTGGATGCAGTCCAATGAAAGTGTTTTTGGATATCACACTACTTTCCATTAGCTACTTGTTTTTGTGTTCAGAAATGCAGCCAAGACCTTAATTTGACTCAGGCACACACCAGTCATTTTGTTGGTATTTTTAGTAAAAAGAGACTTTTGTTAATTTATCTTAGTGCTTATAATTGAATACCACCTATTCAGTTTGAATCAGATACCCAGCTACCAAATCAGAGTCAAAACCCTAGTATTTTGGCTAATTACCAAAACCACAAATTTGATCAGAACATATTTTAAAAAGTCCTTTTATTTGGGATAAATGCCTAAAAAATATGCACCTGTGACCATCATTACGTATAAAAGTACCAGTTTTCTTTGATAAAAAGTAGCAATAAACTACATATTGCCAAAGCTTTGCTTTCCAACATTACTAACTTTCTGCTCTAAATATGAACATGTCATCAGCAAAGAAGTTAACCGATGCAGGTGTGTGGGTATTCAGACAGGTTTTTATCCAAATTAGAAAAGCTGTGGCTGAAATATCCAATTTCTTATGTTTGAAAAGACAAAGAAAATAAATGAAATACATCAATAACTAGAAGCAATAAGTGGTTTGTTTGAAAAATCCATGGCGACAGCTCCGTTTAAAATGGTTCTGGGTTATTTGATAGGTATGGATGGCTGAAAAACACGTACATTTGTTTTGCTAAATCGCTGATCCAGACATTAGAACTTAAAAAGTACTTTTCACTATTTATGGGTTGCATCACATAAAAAAGTTTGTTTTTGTAGATAATCTTGGTTTCTGTGGGTGATTTGGTACAGTATGATTCGAATCGTCTCTTTTCTCCTCTTTTACGTCAGAGTTGATTTTTGGAATGGACAAAAGGCAAGAATGCATGAAATGCGAACAAATACCGTGGTGGCAACTAAATGACACAACGTCCATTAGAACCAAAGGTAAACGGGAAGGTAGCTTTTCATTTCAGGAAAAAAAAAATCCAGAATACAGGTCTCCAGAAAAACAGAGAGAAACAAAGAAAGAAATTCTACGCAGACGCTAGTTAGGCCGATTCTGGAATCTCTTTATGTCACAGATAAAATATGTGGAATAAATATTTACTCAGCATATCAGCAGTGTTCACATACAGACCCTGTTATCTCAAAGGAATCATGCTCTGTGTGCTGTTTTTGTCAGATTAGACAAATGACAGGCCAGGTCTTAAGAATGTGATGTGAAACTTCCTCCATCTGCGAGAGTTGTCGCCAAGGTTGAGCCCTATTTACCTGCTAAAGAGCTGGAAAGACTTATTGATGCTTTTATCACATCACAACTGGACCACTGTGATGCTGCTGATCAGATTTTACCTGGCACTAAGACTCGTGAATGCGTCACGCCGGTCTTGGCTTCTCTTCGCTGGCTTCACGTCCCATCCCAAGTTGATTTTAAAATTTTAGCACTTGATTTTAAAGCTTTTAATAGTTTTGCTCCTACCCTATTTAAATGATCTCTGCTACATCCACACACCAGTGAGAGAACTCGGGTCTACCAGTCGGTTTCTCTTTGGTAGTCCAATGTTAGAGAATAATCTGTCGTAGGAGCTGGACATTTATTATATCGTTTATCATATCTGGTGAGGATTTTGATTTATCGTTGTCATGATAAAGTTCAATTAATGATTTTAAAAAAGTGACTTTATCGTAAATGTTATTTTTAATGTTTTCTCTGCTGATTGCATCAATAAATATCAGTAAATTTCAACAAATTACACTTCTTTAAGTTGGTAGTGTTGTGTAAAAGTCTGTTTCAAGTGGGATTTTTTTTGGAGAACAGTATTTTTGTGGAGCTGTGATGTGCCATACAAAATAAATAGTTTTTCATCATCATTTTCATTGTTATCACAATAGCATTGCAAAATATCGCGATAAAGCTCTCAGTCCATGTTGCTCACGTTTGTTCTATTGATTCATGAGCTCACAACTCAGAACAGAGAGATTTTCAAATCATTGCTTCGAACAGATCTTTTTTACTTTTACTTACTTACTTGTAACTTTTAAATTGATTCTATTGGCTCTCATTGTATTGTTTTAACTACTTTCTGTTATTAAAAAAAAATCTGCTGTATGAATAAACCTTACATTGTCAACATAAAATGTGTATGTAGATCCTCTCAAAGTGCATCTACCACTTTTCTGTATTAGATTACTTATGCCTACAGCACAGTAAGTCATGGACTAGTTACTATTATCAAGGTGCATCAGAAACCCTTTAACTATCATGAAGACGCCAGCGTCCTCATGAGCCGATTGACTTACATCAGTGGTGCCCAAAGTCAGTCCTCGAGGGCCGGCATCCTGCATGTTTTAGATCTCTTCCTGGTGGTTGTAACAACCTTCTCAGCAGGTCAATGTTCCTCTTAGGCCTCTAATGACCCATAATCTGATCCAGGTGTGTAAAATCAGGGAGAGAATAAAAACATACAGGATGCGGGCCCTCCAGGACCGACTTTGGGCTCCGTTGACTTGCATTTTAGCGTTTTGAGGGTGACAGTTAAGGGGTTAAAAGTTTCAGTTTCAAAACTGAGATCATTCCTAAAGTTTAAAGTTCGTTTAAGGCGCCGCCAGTGACGAAGCGACTGGAGTTATCTCCGGCTTTTTGAATCCTAGCGTCATGCAGCGCTGCCCTTCCCCCACTAGTTTACTCATGGTTGTCAAACTGTAATCTCATGCTGACCCATGCTTCCTAGCAATCATGCAGGCAAACATAGTCGGAGAAAGAAAATGTATTGTGTAAACTCTTATGGCGATGAACCATCTTCATTTGGTCATTTTCAAATCGCAAAGGTTTGAAAACGTGACACTTTCTGTAGAAATTTTGGGAGTTACCTGGAAATCTATTGATAATTGAACACACTATCACATAAAAACATGAAAGTCATATGATGTTGGCAAGTTAAACATTAATGGCAAGTTAAACATTAAATCTATATATGTTTATATTTCATATAAACATATATAGATTTATCCACAATTATCATCAGACATGTTAAAGTTATCAAATCCATAGATTGAAAAATGTGGCATCAATAAATAGTCCAGGGTTCTAGAAACCGTCAGGGTGTGGCCTCCAAACGTCTGCAGGTAGCAGTGTGCAGTTTATTGAGGACTAGCATATACATAAAAATCCAGTTGATTTTGTTAATATTATACTACCAAACAATACTTAAAAATCACCGTTACAGGTGAACCTTAGATATTTTAGATTTCCAGGTTTGTTCCCATAATAATAAATACATTTTTGCTATTTTTTTTTAAGAACAAGTAGAAATCACTCCATCCAACAAACAACTCAGAGAACTTTTGCAACCCGGAAGAAGACACCACTACTGCTCAGGCTGAGTCACGCGCCTGCTGGATTAGCATTAGCAAATAAATCTTTGCCAAAAGAAATTCAGCCCTCGACGGACAGACAGGAATATCTGAACACAAAACCGACCAACAACTACGGCACCGAATTAAACAGGAGAAATAAAGCAGATGCACCTCAGTGATTCTTGAGAAGAGGGACAAAACAGGTCCTATGGATAAATCACAAAAATTGGATAAAATATACACAAAATATAATTTTTTCAAATATCTGACTAAACTAACCTGGGCCATGTGAGCACAACAATGTATATTTTCCTGCTGTTTGCTGAATATTTTTTTTAATTTATTTTAAACATTGTAGTAGGTGACTAGTGTCTTCAAAATTTGTTGTCCAGGAGCAGAACTCAACAGATTATAATAGTTTAAAACAATTAAAGAAATACTAAAATCCTATATTATGACAATTAAGTATAAGTAGTCATACAAATAATGATAAAAGTATCAATAAATTGAATTAAAAATCATTTTTATATATTTTCCAACTCCATTGAAATTTGTCCCTAGTTTTTGTCAACACCATCACACATGAAAAGAATGTAAAAAAAAAATCAGGCATTATTGGGGGGCACCAGAACTTCTGAGGACCCCATGACGTCGTCTTTTCTCTTCCTTTGCTAAGAGGCTAGTTAGCTCTGGTTAGCTTAAGTTATTCTTTAGTTTTTTCTTCTGTTTTATTCCTAAGTTGCTTGTCACAACCATGATGTGTCAACTCCATAACTGACAATTTACAAAACTTTGATGAAATTTTGTGAAATAAAAGCTTAATTCTAGTATAATGTAAAGATTTCATGGACCTGATGAGCTACAATATGGCCTCCTTCAGAATAACATCATATAAATTGAGGTAGTTTGGCATTTTGTCAACTCAGTCAGATGTCAACGCCATGAGAGTTTTTGTGACTCTTTCAGTGAAATTGTTGTCAAATCTCACTTAAATGTGCAATTAATTCATTTTAATGTATTTTACATAAATTGCATTACTTCACAAGTGAGTTTTTCTTTTTACTCACTAGTTTGTCACCACCTTCAGTTCTGTGTCAACTCCGTCATGCACTGTCAACTCCATCAGATGGACTTTTTATTTTTTGTTTTAAATAATATTTCTTTTGTTTCTTGAGAAGCATTTGTCTGTAAAAATGAGTAAAACATCACTAATAGGGTCATTAAAAAATATTTTATATTTATTTTTGTCAGATGGTGATGACAAAGTTCTGGGTCAGGTCGATTAAAAATGTAATTTAAAAAAAAAATGTTGCAACGGAGAGTCTGTACCTTAGCATCTTCACATTTCCAAAACATTATTTGTCATATTTGCATACATAAGGTTGAGAAATAATAAAAAAAAAATATGGGAAAATTAAAACCCATTTTGTCCCAATTCTCAAGAATCACTGACCTGTCATGTTTATGAGCTATATTGTTTTGATGGACAGTCGGAGCGCTGCTGTGGTCTCCATACATCTGCAACACCTACCGGAGGGGGCCTTGGCATTGAGGATACAATAAAGTGGAGCCGTCAAGGCTGCGAGGAACCGAGCTGGGAGGAGGGGGTGAAACAGAGGACAAAACCTCTATGCCTCTCTCTCTGTCTGTCCATCTCTCTCTTTCTCTCATCTCGCTCTTGTCTCCGCGCGCCGCTTTTCACACCCTTTTGTGCGACGGCGGCACAGGCCGGCCGATTCCCCTTTATCTGAGCCGACGCCTCTCTTCGTCAGGGATGTCTGTGTGTGTGTGTGTGTGTGTGTGTGTGTGTGTGTGTGTGTGTGTGTGTGTGTGTGGCTTGATGCTGCCGCATGTGTGAGTGTAATTATAGCCCGCAGTTTCCAACACTCCCCTCAACACAGCTCACATTCACACATGACGTGCTCTATACCCAAACTAGCGCGCGGGCCTGTTGGGCACACAAGATAATTAGCATGTGCGGGAGAGCGACGTCACGTCTTATTGGGCGCGTGTGAAGGCAAAACACTCTGAAATTGAAATCAGGCGGCGGATATCTAACCTGTTAGTTCCTACTTTCTGCCCGCTCTGGACCCAAATGGCAGCGCGGGCAACATATGGTGGGACTCGGAGAAATGCGAGTGCAACATCTGGGGCGCCAGGATAAAGTCTGCCATTGATCTCGGCTCGAGGTGCCGCTGAGACAAAATGGCTTTAGTTTAACTGTAGAACAGGAAGGCGGTGAGAGGCAGAAGGCAGATGGAGGTTTGTAATTGTTAATGGATCTAAAGGAGCAGCAGCAGCATACAGGTGTTGCTTTAATCCTTTTTAAATGGTTGGGCTACTTTTGGTTTAATGATTCTAAAACTCATGGAGCAAGAGGTTCTGAAATGATCTTCAAGAAGTTAAAAAAAAAAGATTCAAATTCAGAATGACCATTTTAAGATTTAGAGGTGGGTGGATTGATCGAAACTAAGCATATATCGGTATCGGCTCAATTCTAGTGTGCCAAAGTCGAAAATTTAGACTCAGATCCCCTGTTGAACTTTTTTCATTTTTTCATCGTAGTTTCTCAACTTCACGTTAAAAAGATTTGGCTTTGATTTGCTCTCAAATCATAATTCTTTGCACTGAGTTTCTTCAGAAAATCAATCAGAGAATTTTGTTTTGTTCTTCTGTTGTTTTTATTTATTATGTTAATATGCTACTAGTGTTTTGTAGTAACCTATAAACTTTATCTAAATTCTGTCTGTAGGTTTAACAAAACAATTCAAAAATCAGAAGTATCACACTTAAAGTATCATTGTAAATATCACGATACTGGTCCTGTATTTACTTGATATTGGATTAATGCAGTCTACTAAAAATGATAAAAGTTATTGAAGTCAAAATTGAATCTGTCTTTGATACAACTATCTATCAAAATCCTTAATTACAAACATTAAAAACATGGTTTGCATCCTAAATAGGACGTACTTCTTTTCGTCTCACACTTAGTGCAGGTTCTAAAAAAAGAAAAAAAAAATACACGAAATATGAGCTACTTAAGAGATTCCTCTCTGATCAGTAAACCCATTTTCTTCACTAAGACCGTACATAGACCTCATTTAGACACTAAACATGTGTGTTACATATGACTTCGTATCTGTTTTGTCTTAGGGTTAGAGCAGGCAAATTGCCTGGTCTGAAGTGATCTAATCTTAGAATATAAAATTGACCAGAATGTTATTAAACTATGCAATAATACCACAGAAAAAGCATTTTTCACCTTCACTTTACTAGATTTCAATTGCGACAGTGCGGTAATAATATTAATCAAAAAGAAAAAGACTCAGTTTGTGAAATTGAGGAAATACTGGTAAATATGATAATATATTTACATATTTCTGCTCTATTGTTGAATGGAAACAGCACAAATTTCAATCTAAAACGCTGTTAAACATTGGCTACAGCACAGTGAAGAAAAATACAAAAGTTTCACTTTTGAACCAAATTGATCCAATTTTAACTATGAGATCTATGAGGTCTCACCTATGAACAACTAATACATTCTTTAGATCAATTTCCTACCCAAAAAATATAACTGGATTTCTATTAAGCAACAAATGGGTTCAAAGGTCAGTCCTGTATCAGCTACTGTATGTAGCACCATGCTGAAGAAGACCTAACAAATGTGTTCATGTGTGCAGAAGTGAGCACTACAGAGAAAGTGAAGGGTTTGGAGTAGAAAAAAATGTTCAGGTCCTTTATGAGTTATTAACATGACAGCTTTCATAAACTTAATCATTTTGCAGGGACTGACAGCACAGAACTCGACGCCAAAGGAACGTTTGTCATGTTGGCTAACAATAGCTGATATCACTGCAACATTATCAGCAAAAATAAAACATAAGACAGTTTTTCCACTATCTACCAGGTGAACCATATAAAAAGTTTTAAAAAATGAAGAAAAAAAATAATACTTTTTGCATTAATTGTAGCGTAATAGTTCATAAGTATTTTAAACTGCAACTTTTCTAACTTCCTGCAGTGACAGACTGCACTGCAGTGCTTGGATGTGAAAAGGAAGGTTCAGATTCAGCTTTTGTTTGAGTTTTTTCTAAAAACAACAGCAAAAAAACAAAAACAAAAAAACAACGCTCCTTGGTATTGCTTTATTTTCATAAACAAAGTCACATTGCTTTATTTTGGTCTCCAAAATAAAGCAGTGTGAAGTTTAAACCCCGACAACTTTACCATTCATGTCCAAATCCATGAAGTATCTTAGACCTTTTTATGAAAATTTTGAAAATTACAAAACAATTTTTTTCATCAATGAATCAATAAAGTAAAAACAAGAAAAAAAGATTAACATAAAAGCATTTATTTTTTTGTTATTTGTGTTTTATGTAGATGTAAACATTTGATGGTCACGCTTTGTGGAGGGTTTGAAAACGACTAAGCCTGGTTATCCGCATGAAAAATACACAAATCTGCTCTGAAAACCATCTAGCTTTTTTTTTTAATTTGTTTTTTTTTTTGTTTTTTTTTTTTAAGAGACAAATTTTCAGGATTTCAGGGCCCAGATTTTTTGAAATCC
>NW_015114297.1:7012-12843 GCF_001443285.1 Poecilia latipinna | reverse complement strand
CTACCAGGTGAACCATATAAAAAGTTTTAAAAAATGAAGAAAAAAAATAATACTTTTTGCATTAATTGTAGCGTAATAGTTCATAAGTATTTTTTTTTTTTTTGAACTTTTATTAAAACAGTTCCTCAACATTATCCATTCTTATGCATCTTTACATTGCAACACAATTACAAGTATGACATTCAAACATATTTCGTCTAAGATTCCCCCTTCCCCCTCTCTCCTTACAGTGTCTTAGAAAATCCAGTTTTTTGTTCTAGATATAGATTTACAGGAGTCCATCTTTTATTATAAATGTCCTTCCGCAACCTCAGAGTTGCTGTAATATCCTCCATCAGGTTAACAGTCTTCAGCCTCTGAACCCATTGTTCCAAGGTAGGTGGGTGTGGTTTCAACCATTTCACAGTAATCACCTTATGAGCAATTAACACCAGGACTCTCAGCATGTATCTAGTAACCTCTGTTGGGAGATCCACCTCTTCTAGAATCACTTTATGGATATTCCAGTCCACAGTCAAATTTAGTATTATTCCTATTTCCCTTTTTACCCCCTCCCAGTAACCTTTCACCTTTGGACATTCCCAGAAAATATGGGAAAAATCTCCTATCTGTCCACACTTCCGCCAACAGAGATTACTGGCATTATTATCATAGCTGGCTATCACTATCGGTGTCCTAAAAAATCTCATTCTTATTTTCCAACTAAACTCTCTCCAGTTTGGACTATTCAGACATTTGTGCCAGCTATCCCAAGCTTTTTCCCATTCTGTGTCTTCTATCACCCGGTTTAGTTCCAGTTCCCATTTGTTCTTGACATCTAGGGTTGTCTCTTCCTGCTCCATTCGTATTCTCTGATATAGAGCTGATACAATCTTTTGGAGATCTTTTTGGTTCTCAACCACCTCAATCCAGTATTTTTCAAAATCTGTTGGGCTCTCTTTTACTTTGTCTATTTCTTTGTGTTTTTGAAGGTAGTGTCTAATCTGAAAGAATCTAAAAAGGTCTGAGTTAGCGATGTTATATTCCCTTTGAAGTTGTGAGAAGGTTTTTATCGTTGTTCCAGTAAATAATTGGTTTATTACTAACAAACCTTTATCAGCCCACTCTCCAAATCCCCTATCCATTTTGTTAGGTTTAAAGTCAGCTATGCCATCTATTCTGGCTGCTCTTGACAAGGAGAGTGGTAGTTTCAGTTTCTTCCGAACCCTGTCCCACACTCCTAAAGTAAACACCACCCACTCGTTTTGAATTTTGAGTTTTCGCCATTGATTTCTACTTAAAAAAGGTATATTAGTTATTGAGATATTCTTCACTACCGAGTCCTGCTCCAGCTGCACCCACATTGTGTCTAGATCCAGTCTAATCCACGCAACTAGTGTCCTCAACTGTGCTGCCAAAAAGTAACTTTCCAGATGTGGGAGAGCCAAGCCTCCCATACTCTTTGAAGAACACATAACTTTAAGTCTCACTCTTGGACGCTTGTTTTGCCAGATGAATCTCGATATAAGTCTGTCTAGTAGCTTAAAGGTGGTGCTAGGGACCTTGATCGGGAGGGAGTTGAAGAGAAAAAGAAGCCTTGGTAGCACATTCATCCTAATCGTTTCCACTCTGCCGACTAAAGATAGAGGGAGAATCTGCCATCTTTCCAAATCCTTTTTAATTTGAGGTATAAGTGTGCTATAATTAGCATTGTATAACTGAGAAAAGTTATTTGTCAGACTAACTCCCAAATATTTAAGGCCCTCTTTTGGCCATTTAAATTTCACTTCTTTCTCCAGGTGTTCCGGCCAGTGTCCTGACATCATCATTGCTTCCGATTTATTTTCGTTAATTTTGTAGCCTGAAACATTACCAAATGTGTGTAGGCATTTCAAAAGAGGTGGGATCGTCTTTGAAGGGTTTTTTAAGTACAAGAGTATATCATCTGCAAATAGAGAGATCTTATGTTCTATACCTCCCTTGTCTATTATTCCCTCTATATGTTTGTTCGACCTAATCAGTTCTGCTAGTGGCTCTATACTTATAGCAAAAAGAATAGGCGAGACAGGACTCCCCTGTCTGACCCCCCTTTTTATATTGAAGAATTCGGAGCAGTAGCCGTTTACTCGGACCCTCGATATTGGATTCTGATTAATACTTGCGATCCATCTTATGAAAGTAAAGTTAAATCCCATCTTCTTTAGTGTATAATTTAAATAATCCCAATCCACCCTATCAAACGCTTTCTCCGCGTCCAACGCTAGGAGCATTGATGGTTGACTGTCCTTCTTAGCAATTGACTGAATATTTAGCGCTCTTCTAACATTGTTCGAACCTTGTCGTTTTGTTATAAATCCAGTTTGATCAGGTTTTATTAACTTCTTTAAGTACTTTTGCATCCTATTTGCTAAAATTGATCCAAGGATTTTCAAATCGTTCCCTAAAAGGCTTATGGGGCGGTAGGAGGCACACTTTTTAGGGTCCTTCCCTTCCTTAGGTATTACTGTTACTATTGCTTCTGACCAGCTTTTCGGAGGATCATTTACCTTTAAGACATGATTGTATAGAGCACATAATTTAGGGGTAAGTTCCTTAATGAAAACTTTATAAAACTCTCCACTTAAACCATCTGTCCCTGGACTTTTATTGCTTTTTATTAATTTAATTACTTCCTCAATCTCCGTCTCCGTAATTGGTTTAATCAAATCGTCCGCTTCTTCCTGTGTCAGTTTAGGTAAATCAAGTGTTTTAAGTAGATCGTCTATTTCTTCTCTTTTCTGGGGTAGGCTTTCAGACTCATATAATTGTTTATAAAATTCTCGAAACACCTCTGCGATTTTTTCCGGTTGGGTTATGTCTTGTCCATTTCCCGGGTGGCTTACACTTGAAACCACACGGCTGGCCTGCATCTTCCTCAGTTGGAAGGCCAATAGGCGGCTTGCGCGGTTACCCTCTTCATAGTATTTTTGGCCAGTATATCTCATAGCACCTTCTGCCTTATAAGTAAGTATTTTGTCCAGTGTTTCCCTGCTTTTTTTAAGCTTTTTCAGTGTCTCCTCTTTTCTATCTCTTTTATGGGTTTGTTCTAATCTTTTCACTTCATTCTCTAGATCTTCTATTTTCTTCGCCCGCTGTTTCTTTAATGTACTTGCCATTTCTATACATTTACCTCTAATTACCGCCTTAGCTCCATCCCACAATATCGCCCATGACACTGCCCCATTATCATTCAAGCGAAAGTATTCATCTAATGTTGCCTTTATTTGATCTTGAACCTGGGGATCATTCAATATGGAGACATTCAATCTCCAGTATTTAAAATGTTTTTCTCTCTTGACTCTTAATCTTATTCTAACTGGTCCATGGTCTGACAATGTTATAGGTTCAATACTACTATGTATCACCCTATGAAGCTCTCGTTTGGAAACAAATATCATATCCAGTCTCGAGTAAGAACCGTGCACATTTGAGAAGAATGTATAATCCCTGCTCTGTGGATTATATGCCCTCCAGGAATCCACCAATCCTAACTCTTCTAACAGATAATTCAGGGCTTTCGTTTTCCTGCCCAATGGGCCCAGGTCTGACGGCAATTTGTCTAGTTTTGGATCCAACACACAGTTAAAGTCTCCTGCCAGAACTATTACACCTTCTGAGTCTTTTGCCAAGACGGATGCTATTTCTACAAAAAAGTTTGGGTCTTCTTCATTTGGAGCATATATATTCATCAATGTTATATCTAACCCTTCTATTGATCCCACTACCATCACGTATCTCCCTTGCATGTCTTTAACCTCCTTCCGCATCGAAAAGTAAGATGTTCGGCTTATTAATATTGCAACTCCTCTCCCTCTACTTTTTGGACAACTGGCAAAGAACACCTGGTCCACCCAATGTCTTTTTAATTTATTGTGTTCCACATCATTAAGATGCGTCTCTTGTAATAGCGCTATTGAGCTTTTAAGCGATTTTAATTGAGCTAATATTCTTTTCCTCTTTATCGGGTGACCCAGCCCTCTCACATTATAACTTACAATGTTTAAATCACTCATAACGAAAAAAGTACCTTCACACTGTCAACCTTTTCCTCTACATTTCGACCCTTCAAACTTAGTTCTAAATGTTGCGTCATACCAATTTTTGACTCCTGATGGTCACTCAAAGTGAGCCTGAACATGTCAAGGAACAAGAACATAATAACATTAAAGCAATTTGAACCAATTGAACTCAAGAAACTCCCATTAACCCCACTGATTATGATAAGACCACATACAACCTGTAGTGGCCTCCTCCTGACCAGCCCTCGATGGAACCGAGGCAGAGCGCTGTGTGCCCATAAACGCTCTGGGAAAAAAGCACTAAGTGCAACCCAGATCACAAACCAAAGAAAAGCAATAATTCCCTGGTGAGATCTCCACCCAATTGGAATGATAGTAGTAACGCACGGTGATATGAACTACCCGTGAGATGTTTAACACTTAAGATACCATTTCACTGAACAAAAAACTTTGGCTACTTCTATAGCATCATCTTCTTCCCCTTAATAGCTTTTCTCAAAACATACCTTAAAGTCCTCATGAACTCTTTTGTATATGAACGTTTATTCCCACCACAGTCTTAAATGTAAACCTTTAAATCCGCCTCTGGTAGTCCCTCTTTTCCATGTCCCTTGTCGTTGAATCTCGGTTTCCATGCCTCCTTGGAGAGCTCTGCTTCCATCTTCTCTCTCTCACTCATCTGTACCGAAATATTTAACTTCTCCAACGTCGGTATCGCGTCGAGAAGGGTAGGGAAGGTTTTCGAGCCATTTTCCAAGTCCACTCTAAGTTGTGCAGGGAAACGACATTTAGCCTTTATTCCTTTTTCTTTAAGTTGCTTGATTACACTCTGCAGTTTCACTCTCTTCTTTTGGACTTGCGGAGAGAAGTCCTGATCAAAGTATATTCTTTTCCCCTGGATGACGATTTGTTTTTGAGACCATGCCCGTTGTAGCACCGCTTCTCTTGCGGCGTAGTCCGTGAAGCGGACAATGATGGAGCGAGGCGGATTTATGTCAGCTGGTCTCGAGCCCAGAGCTCGATGCGCCCGTTCGATGCTTAAGTCCTCCTGCAGCAGAAGCGTGTTTCTGAAAATGTCTTTTACAAAGCCAACCATATCCTGTTTCTCGCTTCCTTCCGGGACTTGATAAATTCTGAGATTGTTACGGCGCATACGGTTCTGGAGGTCATCGCATTGGTTAGTGAGAAAGGCCTCACGTCTCAGCATGTACCGAAGCACTCTTTCGTTTCTCTGGCTAACGTCTTCCGACGCACCAGTCCTCCTCTCTGCTTCCTCCAAACGTTGCTCCAGCACGTCCGTGCGCTCCTTCAAGTCTCTTACTGAAGTTTCCAGTCTTGTTAAAGCCGCCTTCGTTTCAGCAAAAGCATTCTGATTTTCTTTCCTCAACTCCTTTAGCTCGCGCAGTACTTCGGTTATCATGACATTAGCTTCGTTAGCTTTCTCTCTCTCGCTAGCTACCGCGCTAGCCTGCTGTGAGTCTTTCTTCTCTTTGGGCTCTTTATAGTCGTTTTGCTGTTTACCAGAGGTACTTCTTGTCGGCATTGTCTTCTTATTTGCAGTTTCTTCTAAGGGGATATCCATAAAGTTGTGTAGTTTGCCAAATATTCATCAATCTCACGGGAGCCTCCACCCAATGCAGCCGTCTCAGAACATGGCACCACCGGAAGTCGCCGAGGATACTTATTTTTAATCGTTATCTGGTTTAAACCTCTATAGTCAATACATGGTCTGAGAGACCCTTCTTTTTTGCTGACAAAAAAAAAACCCACCCAGAGGTGAAGAGGACGGTCGGA
>NW_015114297.1:0-3512 GCF_001443285.1 Poecilia latipinna | reverse complement strand
TACCCCAGAAAAAATCCCAAATTCTTCTCTAAAAACCTTTTTGTTTTTTTTTTTTAATTTTTTTTTTTTTTTTTTTTTTTTTTACAAACGACAGCATTCAGAGATTTACTGGCCCAGATTTTTAGAGATCAGCCTATGTTTCATGATTTAATTAAACATTTCAGCGAAACATAAATTCAATTAACGTAGAGTTGTTCTAAAAGACCAGAAAAACACCCTAAAAGGCCTACAGTGCGTCTTATTATTCCACCAAGGTGACAGACGACAACAGGAAACAGTTTTTTCTCTTTTGTTTTTTTAGTCTAGATTTATCCGTGCTTCTTGTCAGTGTGGAATATTTACACTAATTATTTAAAAAGTTTGGCTAGCATTTTGAAACTGCTTACTGTAAGAGTCAAGTTAAATCTCTTGACATCAGCTAATGAGACCAGATAGGATGAAAGCTGCATATTTCTAGTTGTGCCAAATTTTTCTTGGACCTTTACAAGTAAAGAGCAGAAAAATACAAACGTTCGCTCATTGTGTCATTTTGTAGCAGAATTGGCACTGATTCTATTGAGGGAAGGAACAAAAACTTAAGCAGATGAAAAGACTCACGATGTTTAAAGTCAGAATTTTATCTGGGAGTGTTATATTTTATTTGTGTTGCATTTACTAATGGAATTTGCTGATTAATTGACATAGTGCCCAGGATGCATAATCGAAAGCGTAACATGTGGTAGCCATATTGGATTTGAAGGCTGAGGTGTGAAATCTCATTTTTATTTAATAATTATTCAACTTCAAGAGATCTTTCTATGTTTTTGTATTAATTTCTTGCTAATTTGAAATTTCTAGATACAATTTGAATGTGAATAAATTGCATTCGTCATTGCCATCCTATAGCAGCATCTTATTTTCAGGTTTTTTGTTATGACATAAAGTAAAAAAAAAAAAGCAACTTCTTTTGTATTGATTTATAAATAATACTAAATAGATTGTTTTGACTTACAGTGAGGGATTGATTGTACAAGAATTATTTGAATATTTCTGTTTTCTTTCAAGTTAAATTAAAAACATATCTGGTTCTGTCCAGTCCTCATGAGAAATATAATAATAATTTAATGCGGCAGTGTCATCTGTCATGAATTTGAGATGCATTTCATGAAATATAAAGTAATCAGATTCTTTTTGGTGATGCTGTTGGCAGGAAGGATCTCCAGTAGCAGTCAGTCTTCCAACGAATCTGAAGAAGCCTCTGACTGAAGACTGTTGCTTGAGTGACACAATTTACCTGCAATGCTTTGTGTCTCTAGTAGTTTCGGTTTAAAGCCTGCATCTGACACTTAATGGAGAAAAATCTAATTTTTATCTCCACTTTAACAAAAGAATAAAATTCATAACGCCTTTTGAGAACCAGATTAGCTGCTTCTCTACATCTCCCAACTTATCATAAACCAATTAATGAGACCTTTAATTATAAAGTCAGCCGACTGAGAAATGCGTGTTATTAATAACTGTATTCGTAGAGGGATGAGTGATAATAAAGCCTCGTGTCATCAAACCTGAGCAGCCGAGTCAAAACAAAAGCAAAGACCTCTCAGAGGTATAAACACGCCAGTCAGTGTCACAGGTTAGACACAAAACATGCTAATCCAAAGAGGGGAATCCACTCACAAATGACTGGATCCTGGTAGCGAGGTGTCACCTTTCCTGGCGGCAGGTAAAGAGACGGAGCTTGAATGCTGACAAATTTTAACAGGACCGGGAAGGGAAGCCATTAATCAAAGCTGACGGAGGCGCCACACGGAAAGATGCGGCAGGAGGCGTTGTTTACCTTCATAATTTGATAGATGATCAACTTCGCGCCGAGTCCGAATCCTCAAAGCTGACAGAAACTAAAGCTGCTCAATGTTGAGCTACGTGTTCGCAGATCCGACTGGCTTCTTTTAAATGACAGTATGTGACTGTGGATTACATGAATGTGATTCACATACATTTTCCCTGCATGATGGTGGGAACTTCTGTTGAGATGCTCATTTATTATATTGGGATGTTTCAGGATCAAGACGATAAGAATATTTGGAGGTAAAGAGGATGTTTGGATTTTTTGAAGGTGTCAAAAAGAGTTTTCTTACCTATTTTGGAAATACATACCAGTAGATTTGCATAGAAGTGACAAAATTCTTAATGTTGTAACAGTTTCTCCATTTAAAAGACATTTAAACTTTAAATCTTTATATCTGTGGAACAGAAGCTCTATTAGTAAACTTTAACTAGTGTTACACGTTGCACTTACCAAAATTTTGTGGATAATTTCTGATCTGGATTCCTCTGAAACTTTAATAATAATAATAACCATATAAAACCCTTGTTGAAATCTACAATCTCTTTTTCAAGAGCGACCTGGCAAGATAGCAGCACCGTTTTGCAAGTATCAATATTTACATTCAACAATATTTACATTCAATATTTACATTCATTAATCTGATTTCAGGTTTTCTTTAGTTGTTTTATAGAGGATATCTGAAATCAAGTCCTGGTTTTTCTTGGTATATATGGGAAAAGCATGCTGTTCTGTGAGAGACCAGTTGATTTAAAACAAGGTTTTAGTATCAGTTTTACCCCCATTGTCCTCATGGCCTCGTTTGAAGCATTTTAGGGGTGCAAAGGGGTTAAAACAAACAAACAAAAAAAAGCATTAGTTGTCATTTTAACTTCCTAAAAGCACTATGTTAGCTTCATGAGGACAGGAAGTCCAGTTGCCTTCTGTTTAAACTGTTTGGTTTTTTATGTTTGGGATGAATGAGAATCTACTCTGACACCAATATTGCAGCTAGTTGCTACAATACTAGTAAGTGACAAGGTTTACATGGCTAACATTATAAAAGTTTCAGTCTCTTATGTGTGATTACTAGAGAACCTTGTTGCTAGCCTTTAAAATAAGCAGAAGCTCCGTAACTCTGTTCAGCCTTAGTGATATTACCTTTATGTCTTGCTCTCTCTCGCTCTTTTGCAACCCTGAACAACAATGTTGTAGATAAGTGTTTTCTGGTTAACAGCTTAACTCTCTGCTTACTTCATTTTTTAAAAATCTAGCTGAAACACTAAACACTTCTTTCTGCAGTAACATTGTGCACGTCAAAGAGCTTTGTTGTCTATGTAACCCAGTAGCACTCATGCAATCTCTAATCAGAAAAAGATCTTTCAATGGATCTCCAACATTTCTCATAACACTTTTCACAAGAGACTGTTTCTTTCCAAGCCGAACAATGTCCGTGTTGCAACCTGAATTTTTTTTTTTGTGAGGTTGTCGACTGCATCGGTGCGACTCGTCTGTCCTCTCTGACTTCCCCAGTCGTGTTGTAAACATTTTGAATTCGCAAAGTGGCTGTCATTTACAGGATGGTTCATTCTGAAGCTTTTCCGGTTCTTTCTGTAGTTTAGAAATGAGACCAATGGACTAATGATCAGCAAGCTGACAAAGTTGACAAACTCTGTCAATGTAGGCTGGCCATTGCCTTCCTATGCAA
>NW_015114296.1:113275-146273 GCF_001443285.1 Poecilia latipinna | reverse complement strand
GGGCAGTTGAAAAAAAACCTTTTTCCCTTTTTTTCCCACGACGCCTTTTTTTTTTTTTTTTTTTTTTTTTTAAGAAACTGCCTCAAAACGACGCATAGATTATGTATTTAAATCTGTGTATTTATTTGACATAATCAACGATTAAAACTGAGAGTTGGACGTAGAAAACGTCGACTTGTGCTAGTTGACTCGAGACTGACTAGCATAAAAATCACAAATGAAATCCAGTGGATTCTAGCTCGCGACCTCTCGCTTACCACAGCTACATCATATTAGCTTAAGTATCCACACACAACGGGCAGCTGTAGGGCGGGGCCAGAATAAAAGCGTGAAACAAAACTATGGTTGAGTAGCCTTTTTTAAAAAAAAAAAAAACTTTTCACTCTAACCTGAATAATTCTTTGGATGGCTACTTTTGTTATTTTTAATTTTTACTTTTACTTGAGTAAAAATATGTTGAAGTAGTATTACTCTCACCTAAGTAAAATTTTTGGGTACTCTACCCACCTCTAAAATAATTCTGTCATCTCTGCATTGTGAGCAACGTAGCTGCAGAGCATTACGACAATGGATGAAGCTTTAGGAGAAAATTAGGATTAATGTTTAAAGGGAAGACTTGCATATGTTTTTCCTCCACTGAATAAATGTACTCTTTTTTTTTCTTTTTTCTTTTTTTACACAATGTGCCAACAAATTTCACTGCTACTCTATAACAGTGAAATGTGCCCGACTCTGAGATGCTATTTCAGAAGATTGATTTCGGCTCTGGGCACTGCCACAGCCACTCTTTGGTAGTGGCAGTGTCCACGTGCTAAAGCTTCAAGATAAACAGATTAAAGGATCAGCTTGTAATTGATGATACTGGGTTGAGGTTAACCAGTTATAGGTGATTAGCCAGTGTGCACATGATCAAAGAAAACAGAAACAGACAGACAATTCATCCACCGTTTTAAAGTTATGCAAACTTTTGCTGCCCCTTTTAATGTTTACTAGGCCCAACTCTAGCTCCACGGCAACAATTATTAACATTAGTCATAATCAGTAGAAAGGTCTGTTTCTGCAGGTTCTGTCTCATCACAGTTCCTTTCCTGAAACTCTTTAATCTGGGGTGTTGTTCAGACAGACTGGCATCTGTGGTCTTGTTTTGACATGCTTCACTGAGAAGTGGCGCTGAAAAGCTTCCATTTGGATACTTCTGATAAAATTTCTCAGCTGTTTCCAATAACCCCCAAGTGTTCCCTGAAATGTTCTTGCAGGATTCCTTGACATGCTTTGGATATTTTGTAACTCCCAATCCCGAGTGTATCCTCCTCGGCTTTCTTTCTCCACACATATCTAGTTGTGTGCCGTGTCATTTTGGCCGCTTTTCCCTCACAGATTTGACTTACTTTGCATGATCACGTGACTATAGAAGGGATTCTATTAGCTCTGGACGAAAATAAGTGACCTTGTTTGGAATCAGGTGTGGTCAGTGTGTATATATTTGTAATCTAAAAGAAACTATTCACACACACGCTTAATCCAGGATCTAGGAAACCGTTTCAGAAAGTTTGCCAATTACGTTCTTCATCTCTGTCCCCCACATGTTCCTTCTTCTGTTCCTGCCTCTCTTTCTCTGTGTTTGGTTTTTAGGACCCTCCCTTTCTCTCTCTTCTCCAATCCCTTTTCTCTCCCCTCCCTCCATCCTCTTTGTCAGAGCTGTGCACTCCAGCACACAGACAACTTCCCAACAAGAGCAGACCGTATCAGATTGCCTCTAATGCACTGAAATTCTCCCACTCCTCCCTCTGAAGAGCTCCGGATCAGGTGAACATAAGTACAACTTTGCTGTTCTGCTGAGTAAGGTGAGTTAGCTGAAAGGACATTACAAAATGTAACTTTTGCTGCTCTTCACAGTATCTTGTCTTCAAATCTATCCTGTTTACCACTTTGATCTTATCTTTTCCCTTTTTTTCCCGTAGTGGCCATGCTGTAATGACTTGTACCCAGTAACCAGGTAAGAACATTACATTTTTCTGTTTTCATCGCATTTCTTATTTTTTTATTTTTTTTTTTTGTTCACTGTTGCCGTATTTAGTTAAATGCCTAAAGGTAAAAGTTTCCTTTCTGATTCATGTTTTCCAGCCACCACCACATCATTAACAAAGTTAGCACTGTCTTAAAAATTGGGCTCTACTGAAAGCCTTTTTGTTGATTTATATCTTTTGAGAAGCCATATACAATCTTAAATGTCAAATGTTACACAAAAAAATAGTTTTAGTTTTGTTCAGATTTAGAAAAAAAAAAAAAAAGCAAATTTCTGCGTATTATTCCCTGTGTCAGGGTTTGAAGTGTTAAGAGAGCACACAGAAAGACAAAATATGACAAGCGTGGTTTGGGATAAACACAACTAATGCAGGTAACTAACTGCAGCTTATCTGCCTGTTTACCCTTTGGACACAGGTCTGTCAGGTTACAGTCATTTTCCTGACATTTCTTGGAACATTTAAAAGCCAACATCTACCACACTTCATTGTTTTAGAAGTCAAAACAATGAACTTCTAAAACATTTAAAAGTTCATTTATTTAACAGTTATAACTTCCTGTTTCCAAAATGTCACTGTCGTGGTTCTTCTTCTGAAAGACAACGTTGTTTATTTTCCCTGTCACTTCAGGGAAATTGTTTTATCATCTCTTTGTCTTTGTGTGACTCACTCTGTGGGTTTCAGTGATTCTTTTTTTTTTTTTCTCTAATAACTGGAGCTATTTTCTTCTCTGAGTGCAGCATTGTATTCAGTCTGTACTTCTTTTTTCCAGGTGCATAAAGGCGGTGCTTGCACCATGAGTTAATCACTCTGAAACTGTGACTTCTTCTTCCGATAAACATTTTCAATCTGGTTTAACCTGTGAAAATGCACCTATGTGAGAATATGTGGAGATGGCCATACAGCGGGGCAGTAGGAACGATGCTGCTGCTGCTGCTGCTGCTGGGAAGCATCTCGGCCCAGGGCGATTCTGCACAGCTCAGCTGTCCAGGTGCCGAAGTCACTCAGAACATCACCCAACCTCAGTACAACGGCGTATTAAACAAGAACACCGATGTGGTGTCTTTGGTGTCATTCGTCCACTCCTTTCTTTACACGGTCCAGCCTAACCCTTTTCCTGAACGTAAGTGAATCTGCTGTTGTCTTCTTGCTCCTCCAACTAAGAGTTTGCTTAGGACACACATAGATGTCCTGCTGCCAGCTTATGGACTAGCCACAATAAAATAGTCAGTTTTTATTGGTTTCCACTTGCTTGGGCAAGCTTTACCTATGGGCGGAGGAACTGGGACACCACATCAATCTCCTCACATAAACATCACAGAGGTAGTTAACCAGTAAGTAAATGGGATTTCTCGAAATTTGCCCAGTCAATCATTAACTTTTGTGTGCTGTCTTGACGTTAGATCTTTTGTTCCCTTGATCCTTCCAGGCCCTTGACATTTATTGAAGTTGCCCTGTAAAGCAGTCTCTGTTCCACTCATTCTTCCATATTGATTTCAGATAAGAGTCAAAAATCAGTCTGACAGTACAAGCTCATAGTTGACCCAATTGCTATTGATGTGTCGAGTACGATTTAAGCAAAAGCCACTTGCTGTTTAGAAAACCCAAAACCATACCAGTTAAACAAATGCGTAACAGAACACCGCCTTCCATCTGCCTGTGACAAAAAGCTAATTATTTCCTGACTTTTTCAAGTTTGTATGTGCCTCACTTTGATCACAATCCCCTGCACCGCAGGTTAGAAATGTATAAATGCGTGTACGTGGAAGAATAGGGGATTATATTTATAGCATGCTGCTTTCTGATGTCACACAGATGATAAATGAAACATACAAAGCTTGTTTGATCAGCACCTGCGCGTTTCTTCTCAGTTACCAGCACTGGCTTTTGTTGTCAACTAAATCCACAATACCAGGGTTTAGAGGTAACATTAATGACTGCCTTTGTATTGTGTTATCTCCCACTGAAGGCCGACCCGTCACCTAGTAACCACAAGATGTCGGTGTCAGATTTCCACTCATACAATGTGAAATTTTTAAGATGTTTTATAAAGGATAGGACACTCTGTTCCTGTGGCCAGGATTTTTATACAGAGCTGACCAGACTAGAGAGGCAGGAATCATGAAACATCAAATCAGTGTTCTTTGGAAATGCCTCACATTTATTCTTAAATTTCAGAAACACAAAGCCACTTTGTCTCTCATTTCTTCCCAGGCTTATTTCTGGAAATAATCAAGGATCCTCAGCAGGTCTGGTCAAACAAAGAGCTGATGACTGAAGTAAGTAAATGTGCTTGAATCTGAAATGTACACAATTTGGAAACTAAATATCTGACACGTCAACCTTTTTCTCATAAAGCGTATTTTGAATGAGAAATAGATTTCCATAATCTCATTTCATGCCAATGAGGCTATTGGCATGAAATTCACAGCAGTTGCTGGTAAATATCCAAGTAATGCCCACATGTGTTGAAATCAAAACAAGTCCATTAACTAAGTTATGATGTAGACTGGCACAGAGATTATGTACTGAACACTATAGTAGTAATAAGTAGTAAGTAAAAAAGCCTTTTTTTGTGAACTCGTGAGCTAAGCTCTTCAAGTGGGACTTAGACCCCCGTTTCTGCTTCAAATGTCTTGAAATCTTGAAGATTCCAGGAGTTTCTGCTATGCTATGTGAACTTTAGCTCTTTTAATAGATTTTCTATTGCATTCAAGTGAGGTACTGACTGGGGCATTCCAGAACTTCTTCTCCAGGGTTTAATTTTCTGTGTGTCTAGGATTATTGTCTTGGTGAAAAATCCACCATTGAAATGAAATTTTCACACCAGACTGTTCTAGGCTCCAGACTTCACTGTTTTTGGCTTGGTGTTTTTAGAGTGATGTGCAAACACATTCCTGGTCCGAACATTGAGTTTGCATTGAAACAGAGAGTTCAATTTTGGTCTAATTTGATCAGATTATGTTCTCTAACTAAGCATGTGATTCTTGCAGAGCTTTTCAATAAAGCAAACTTAAATTTTGCTTTTCCTTCAGCAGTTGAGTCTTAAGCAGTGGTGGATGGCAGATAGAAATCGAGTGCCTAACTTACTGTTGACGTGGAAAAATGTAACCTGCTAACTGCAGATCTTTCTGAGCTCTCTGTTAGGAGTCGTTGGCTCTGGAGAAACTTTTCTGAGTTTATGTTAGAAATCTAGTGAGGAGAACCTGGCCATGACTGGTTCAGACAGTTACATTAAATTATTTCCACTTACAGATTATGGCCTCAACATTGCTCACTAAAGCAGTTGGACATTTAGAAAGACTTTCATAAGCAAGACAGCATGTCAGTATGTTTTGCGTCATGAAATGTTGCACAAGTTAACTGCTTTTATTCACCATCACACACTTCTAGTAAAATGCTTTGGACATGAAATATCACAGTTTCTAGGCCATCAGTTAGGACCAAGCCATCTAACTTTAATTTGCTCTGAATGGGGTCAGGATTAGTTTCTAATTACTGACAGATTTCAGCTAGTTCCTTAGATTTTATGTCTTTTTCCAGTTTCTTTCTTCATGTGCTCAGTGTTTATTGGATTGTTGAGCTAAGAGTCTGTGACTGTTGAACATTGGAAAAAAGCCCGAATGCTCTGAAGACTGCTAAGACTGCCATCCTCATGGTTGTAATATGTCAAAACATTAAAGAGAGAACTTGTTTGTTGGTGTCTCACTGGGATCTGACATCATATGACGCCACAAAGACCTAATTATCGCATGTGCTTTTGCATTCAGATCCTCACGTATGAAGTGGGTTTCCTAGTGTGCATCGCCATTGGCATCTTGTACATTGTCCTGATGCCCATAATTGGTTTCTTCGTGGCTTGCTGTCGCTGCTGTGGCAACTGTGGGGGGAAGATGTACCAGAAGCAGACATCCTCCACCAACTCTCTCAGAAGAACTCTCTGCTTCAGCCTATTTGCAATCACAATCATTATCCTGTGAGTATGCGTGTGTGTGTGTATGTGTGTGTGTGTGTATGTGTGTGTGACATAATGAGAAGTTCATTCAAATGTGTGCAGCTCACTGCATGTGTGCGTCTCTTGGGTAAGCTGTCTATTCATTAAGCAAATTTATCTGTTTGTACATTCATGTGCTGTTTTTGAACTTTCTCTGTTTCTCATTGCAGTGCTGGTAACATTTGCATGTTCAGAAGCAACGAAGATCTTAAAGAGAGTGTGAACCAGAGTCCGTTGCAGCTTAGCAATGCATTAGGTGACATGCACAGCTTCCTGGTGTCTGTGCCACAAGTAAGTGAAAATATATGCAGGTCAAAGCGTTGACAGCTGGCAGTTTGGCAGTCGTTATCAGCTCATCTTTTTTTATTCAAACTGCTTTTAAACCATGAATGATACAGTTTTGCTTGGTCAAAAAAATTCCCATGGGGAAGTTCTGCCATTAATATTCAAGAAGCTGACATGTATTACACAGACATGTAAAAGTCTCCACACCCACTGATCAATGCTACTTTTTGTCTCATAACAAACAGACATTTACTATATTTTATTTCCTTTATGTTTATGTGGTAGATCAACACAAATAGTGATTATTATGAACTGAATGTAAAATGATACATATTTATCAGATTTTTTAATGAATAGTACTTCAGTTACTCCCATGCCAGTAATTGGAGTAATCACCCTTTGTCCACCATTGGACATCACCCATAGAGGAGCAACTGCAAATTAAGTATTTAACTTGTCGAGAAAGCTGATTCTTTTGACTCAGGAAGGGACAATACAAATGCACACCACACTTTTCAGATTTTCAACCGAAAGAAATTCAAACATTTTTATGTATTGTATTTCTTTCACTTCAAAATTATGCCTCTACCACATGAAATCCCACTAAATAGTACAATCGATCAACTTCAAGGCAATGTGGATTAAATTAAAAAAATATCCTTACATCTGTCAACTGAGTTAGATCCAGTTCTTTATTTTTGCAGTGTCAGTATGCTCATGTGAAGAGAACAGGGTGGTACCTGGCTTAGAGATATTATAAACTCATGTGATCTATTGGACTGCATATTACTGTTTAACCCATAAGTACGCACTTCAGCTGTTTAATTTTCCGTTGTTTGACTTCAGCAAGTGGATAATGTGGTGAATGAGAGCTACAGAACTGTGGAGGAGATCACCAGGAACTTAGACGGTAAGAACAGGGAACTGAAACGACTAAAACAGAGGAACCACTGTATTGCCTCAACTGTCACAAACTGAGTTGTTTGGGTGTTGCAGACATCGGACGCCAGTTGGGGGAGAAAATCCAGCAGCGCTTTAGAGGAACTCTTGACCCAGCTCTGCAGTCGGTCAAACTTCTACACAATGGTATGAGTTCCACGCCTGACCAGGTCTGGGCCATGAGCGCATGCAAATGCGTTCGGTCATTTGATATTTGCAAATGAACATCTCTGCTTCCTGCTCCACGTGGCGCTAAAATGTTTTTGTACATGCTGCGCATTTTACTTTTCTGATCAGACGTTTTAATCGGCAGTTTTAGGAATAAAAAGTTACATAATACAGAGCCAAGTACAGACAAGTCAGCTGCTCCCACTGAACTATAAACCGAGCAGTCAAGAAGGCTCCTGACTGAGCCTTTGTGTGGAATAGTTGTTTTGTTGTAGTTCGACAAAGAGGCGATTTCAGTGCAGAGTATACTTGATCTCATTGTACTGCTTCTGATTCCTATAACATTGAATGTTTGGGCTCTTTGGGAAGAAGAGCTTCCCAACGAGGACTTTGGGAACAACTTTGGGATGTCCTTCCCAAGGAAGAAGAGCTTTTTGGCTGTAACCACTTTACCACTTTAATGTGTAAAATGGTTACACATTAATGTTAATGTGTAACCACTTTAATGTGTGATTGCACATTAAAGTGGAAGCAATATTTCATATTTGCATCTTCTATGGCTGGAAGCTAAGGTGTCACCCTTCTTCTACGTCCTTAGTGACCGTAAAGTCTGCCTTATGGTTTTCAAGAAATAGAAACCTGATATGCAAGCATTCCTGTGCGTGGGCATTTTTTTTAATTATCAGATTTTATCCTCAGGTGTAAAACTGAACAACGTAATTGTAGAAGTTCTCATTGTAATTGTCATTGTAATTGCTGTTACGCTGGATTTGACAAAGCGGTCTGCAAGTACAGGGTTCAAGCCATTTACACAACTCATTGGAAAGTTTGTCACTTTTCTACAATAAGCTTAAATTTGCCTTTCCAAGCAAAATGTACATGATGTCATTTATTGACAGCTCTGGTAAATGTACATAAGGGCTGAAGGTAAATTCATCTTTGTTGCGGAAACTTAATCTCACACACTCAAAAAAAAATCAAACTTATTGTTTGAGTACATTTATTGACTGTGGGAAAGAAAATGTCTTTTTTTTTTCAGCTAAGATTTAATGTTTTAAGTTAATCTGAATACCTAGGAGAATTACTTTAGTAATTCTTGACTCCGTGGTTCCCTAAGGCATAAATATGACATTAAAAACCCATGAAACAAAAAAAGCCACTTTTCAAAGTAGGAAAAACAAGAGAACATACCATTACCAAGGGCAGATGTAAGCTGATCATAAGTTTTGAAGTGACTACAAGTGACTACTTGCCTAAACTTGCCCATATCTACATTGGGAACAAAAATAGAGAAAGTTTCCACACACATTGAGGAAGATGTGCTGGCCATTTTTCCCCTTCACCATTTTGTAGTTTTGTAGTTTCAGTCTTTTTCTATGCAGCTTCATTCAGGATGACAACAGGATGTCATTTCTTCTAAGAGTACAGTTTGATCAGAGGATCAGAACTAAAATGAACAAAATATTCCACCAAATCTTCAGAAAATAATGCAGTATTACAGTAAATTGTACATGAAACTTGAACATTTTGTGGCTATTTATCCTCATAATTCATAAAAATGCCTACAAACAAGAAAAAGTGACACCCAATGGTGTAAGTAAATGGGTATAAAGAAGACATAGGAAGGGACAATATGGTAATGAGAATTGCTGCTTAAGACGTTTGTACAACTAAAGCCAAGGGAGCTAAAAACAATCTCCAGAGCTCATGTATTTTATTGCTTTTACAAGTCTTTACCAGGAGTGCCACCTAACTGTGAACTGCTTTGTAGTTATTTGTTTTCCACGGTGACACCTTGTGTAGAAAACCCTTTATAGAAGTTACTAGAATTAATGAAAATGAGTTTCTAGATCAAAGCCTGTTAAAAACACAAAGGTCTGTAAAGAGTGTTTAAAATGATCACTGATTAGTGGCTTATTTGTGTGTGTGTGTGTGTGTGTACGTGTGTGTGTGCGTGTGTGTGTGTGTACTTTTTGTTTGTTTGTTTGAATGTGCAGATTGTTTGACCACCAATGACCAACTTGACAAGTTGAACTCATCACTAGCCCAACTGCAGTCCAGCATAGACCGTACTCAGGCCAACATCACCGTTGTCAGAAATCGGCTTACTCAGACGCTGTCCAGACCAGAATGCAAAGGATGTCACAACCTAACAGCAGACATGAAGAAACTAACGCTAAACATCACCATTTCTGTAAGTGCTGGTTTTCTGTAGCCTAAAATATAACATGAATCATTCTTGTCTGATTTATTTATTTTCCTGTTGAATGGATGAGTTCTGGGTTCCCAGAATGCCTGCCTGCACGACAAGGACACATGAGGCTCTGAACATCTAGTTCTGTTAGCTGAAGTGTTTTATGGAAGAGATGAGTCAGGGCTGATTGCTCAGTTTACATAATACTCAGATTCTGTCCCTAAGCATATTGTCATGAATAAAGAGGAGAAATGGTTTCTGCAGTCACACTATGTTTGACGCAGGCTGAGACACTCACCGGAATGATGACTCTTTCTGTGGATTTGTCTGAATGATGAATTTCTCCTCCTCCACTTTTTTCCCTCCTCCTAAAATATTCAATCTGTGTCATCTTCGATCATAAGTGTTAGGTCGATTTATTTAAGTTTAAGATATATTTTATTTTGAGAAGAAAATTAACACGTACAAAATTGATAGTACACTTTGAAAATCATTTGTTGATTGACCTTGCCGTTTCTTGGTAACTTTAGTCTTTTTTTTTTTTTTTTGCACTCTGCTGCCCTCCTCTGTTGGAAACTCTTCAGCAGCTTATGTGTGTGTTTTATTTTGCTTTTTTCACAGACTGCCAGCCTGAATAAGTTTCAGTCTGCAGTGAATGAAGTCATTAAAGCTGATCTACTGTCTGAAATAATTGAGGTCAGTGGGAACTGTAAACAAATAAAACAGATTTCAACTGAAAAATGATGATGTTATTATACATGCTTTCTGTGCCATAAAGAACTGGTTTGTTTAGTTTTTTTTTTTTTTTGGTGTAGATATGTTTAATTGTCAGTGTAAACAGTACTATTTTTATACAACAGTCAGCATCATTTCCTCTTCCAGTAAAGGGAAATGACACGGGTACCATCATCTGTCGTAGACGCATCAGAGCTATTTGTAGAAAACTTTTTTATAATTTTACAGGCGGAGAAGTTTTTCAACACCATTCCTGAGACGGTGACCAATGAAACTGAGACTTTAGTTAAAAGTGAGTGAATACTAAATTTATCTCCACAAATAAAAGCTGCATAATTACTAAAAACAAAATTTTGCCTTTGTATTTCTAGCCAGCAAAGACCAGCTGAGCAGCATAAAAAAACAGGTTATGCCGATTACCCAGGACCTCCCCCTTTCAGCTTTGGATGATGCGTCAAAGACTATAATCCAGCTCCAGAGTGACATTAACGCGTACTTCCCTGAAGAGAAAGCATTAGAGAATATTAGGTATAAACGATGGAAGTTCAATGTATGCAATAAATAAGAAAAAAAAGAAACAAAGCAAAACTTTCCAAATTACTGTAACATTATTTTGTTAGATGGAGTGTGTGTTTGGCCCTGTGCTTTGTGATCCTCCTGGTGGTGGTCTGCAACATCCTGGGTCTGATTGTAGGCCCTCTGGGTCTCTCTCCCAAGGTGAACCCCACCAACCGCTCCATGACCTCAAACTGTGGAGGCATCTTCCTCATGATGTGAGTGACGCTTGCTTGTCTACATTCATCTTTTTGGGAGCGTTTTTAAAGAGTTAAACCTGGATTTGATTACAGGAGCGCAGGGTTCAGCTTCCTGTTTTCCTGGCTGTTCATGATACTGGTGCTGGTGTTCTTCCTACTGGGTGGAAACACGTACACGCTGATTTGTCGACCATGGGACAATGGCCAGCTGCTGCAGGTAGAGATATACACAAATATATACATTTGAAATGCTTCATAATCCTTAAAGATCAAATCTGAATGCAAAATAAAAGCATAACTATTGATGACACAAAATCTTTTATATAAATATCTAGATATAAATGTTTTAACATGTGTCCATACCCTTTAGACTTTTTCTCATTTTTTTCATGTTAGAACCATCACTAGTGCATTTTCCTGGAGTTTCATGTGAAAGATCAACTCAAAGTAGTCTATATCAAAAGGTTGGCGCCCAGTTGTGAATCTCCTTGAATAGCTGCATCTCTTATTGGATCATTTTTATGATTCTAGTTGTTTTTTTGTTTTTTTTTCATATGCCAACAAAACACTGTGATAGCAAAGCGACCCAAACTATATTTCTTCTATTATACCGTACATTTGAAATGATTTGTTAGAATACAGTTTCTTTACATACCACTATTCCAAAAAAAAAAAAAAAATACAACCAAATAATTTCAAAGAAATATTTACCTTTTATACAGGCTTTTAAGGAATATGGAATATGCTTCTATGGATTAAAAGATTCCTGAGTCACTGTCTTTCCTGCTTACAGTTCATTGATACTCCAGGTTTATTCCCAAACTTCGAATTAGGCTCCACTTTTGGACTGAAGAGCAAACTCAACTTGTCCACTGTCTACAGGTATTCATCGCCACTTCAACTCTAATGCAAACCCTCATAAACCATCCATACACAGTTTATGCATCAGTGTTTAATAATGATAGCGTGAATAGTCAATGTGATACAGCAAAAGGCTAATGTCTGATTCATAGATTGCTATTCAGTGCTAAATTAAAGGGCTATTTCACTGTTCTTTAAACAACCTACACATCATTTGACCATCTCTGGTTCAAAATGTAAAATAACTTCAAAGTAAAATTTGTGATTTATGAAAGCTTTATTCACATTTTGGTATTAGAGTCAGATCAGATTAACCACCACTGATCACAGTGGTGATCAAACAAGTATCTACTTGTTTGGCTTGAGTGATACTGATACAACCGATACAATCACAGTTGTCTCAGTGTCTGGCCTTTAATTTGTCAAGACTATTTGTGTGGGCGAAGCTTATATTTGATGTCTGCCTTTCCAGAGACTGTCAGAAAAACCAACCTTTGTGGACGACGTTTCACTTGTATGAACTTATAGATCTTGGAAGCGCACTCAATGTGTCTACAGTGAGTTTTGTTGACGCTATCTCGTTTTAAGCATTTTTTTTTTTGCCCTTTTACTTGCATGTATTAAATATCTCCTCTAATGATCTCATGCTCACAGTACACAGCCCAGATCGACAAGGAGTTTGAGAATACAAATATCACTCTGTCTTCAGTCAATATCCTGAGCCCTGACATGATAAAGAAACTTGAAAACACCTCTTCCAAAGCTACAGATTTCAACATTACGGCTATCACGCAGCAGGTAAAGCTTATTCCCATGTAGAGTTGTTGTTATTATTATATGTATTTCTGTGCAACCGGTGACCCTTTACTTTCTCTGACAGATGGATGACATTTTAAGAATCAATTTGAATACAACAGCGGAAAAAGTTGATAACTTGAGTCTTCAACAAGTGAGTCTCGTCACATTAAGCCTAATTTATATTGAAAAATAAAAGTTTTGTTTCTTCCATTTCTAATGTTTATTCTAACTTTCTGTCCATTTCTAGCCGACCAGAATTAAAGATGAACTTCAAACTGAGACTCTGAAACTGAGGCAAATTCAAGCCGACATAGAGATGACCATCTTTCCTCAAGTGGTGAGTGCCGGGGTTCGTCTCTAATGATACCTGTTCGCGTTCTGCCACCCACTCGTGGGCATTTCGCTTGTATTAACGAGACGACCACTGCTTTCTGCGCCACAGATAAACCTCAAATCATCCATCAGGAACCTTCAGTCCTCTTCAGAAAAAATCAGCGTGAGTGCATTGACCAACATCTAGATCTGCAGAAAGCAGAAATCTTTCATTAATTCTCCTCTGCGCTTCATTCTTGGTTTCATTCGGTTCTCTCCGGCCCTTTCAGAGAACAGTGGGGGAGGTGCTGAGGAGCACTAAAGCAGCACAAGACTTTCTCAACACAAATACAACACAGATTGTAAAGACCGTGAGTAGAGCCGCGAGTCACATGAGTTTGAAGAAATGTGCTCCATGTGGTCTGTTAATGCCTGAGGTCATTTAGGAAGTGGGGAAGAGGAAAGTGGGAGGGCCATGGATTACTTATTATGGGTGTGTGGAGTGGAAACAGTGTGTTTGTTGGTTCCATATCCGCAGACCATTTGGTGTGCTGCTGAATTTATCTTGAGTTATCCACTTATGTTGTAGCAAAGCACTATTTATGTAGATTTTGTTCCTAACAGTATACATTTGAGCACTTTGGAATTTAGAAGTGTCTTTTGCACAGTTGCAGTAAAATCAGGATGGATGAGATACTTTTTGCCTTCAAGTGACCATCTTCTTTTTTATTTTTCCTCACCTTTTGATTGCCTGACCATCTCGGGCTGAAAGTTAAATGCTCAAACTACAGCCTGTTAGTGACCTCAAGTGGTCAAATACCATTTTGGTTCACCTGGTCTGGCATTCTGTGGTTAGTGACATCATTATGGAGTCATCACTGCAACAATTATTTATACATGTTTACATTTCTGGACATAATCATGCCTCAGAATAGTTCCAATATGTTTAAAATGGCATTTGACTGGCTAAGCTAGAGATCAAATTGTATATGTTATGCACAGAAAGGCAGTTATTTACTAAATGCTGCATAATTAATATGCCATCATATATGATGGTGGTGTAAATGTCCAGAAGTGTAATGTAGTTCAAATCAATCTCAGACCTAAAGTGGAACCAAATCTGGATCAGTCTAAGAACAGATTAACATTTATTGAAACCTTTGCCTTTGTTTATTGTTCATGATACACCCTTTAATCCAACATTTGTGTAGCGCTTCAAATTACTACTTAAATCATTTTTTTGCAACTTTTAAATGAAGAGCTTCATGTTGAATTTGTCATATTTAACCCCACAGGTACTTTTAATTTCTGAACAAAAGTCAAATCAGTCCTGTCGCTGAAAAAAAAGGGGCCATCTCACAGATTTTTATTAGAATTCATGTTATTTCTGTATTTTGGACAAGTAAAATTCATGGAGTCTAACCAATTTTTTTTTTCCCCCCAAATCCTAGGAAAGTAGGAGGTTTCTAAATTGCCAGCTGGATTACGTCAGTGCTTATACTGACTGGGCCAAGACTATGGTAAAAGAAACTCTTCAGATCTTTTATTGGCAAATGAATGCATTGTGTTTGTAAAGTGTTTTTTGAGCTGCGTTCAATTTCCCTCAGATCACCCAGCATGTCGGCCGCTGCGGGCCTGTTGCCGGGGTTGTAGACACCATTGACACTATCGCTTGTGATAACATGGTGGAGTCTTTGGTGAGGAGAACAAACTTCTTCCTAATTTATTCTTTATTCTTGAGACTACTTGTTATTTTCTAGTTTCTTAAATGTTTTTTTTTTTTTTTTAGAATGCGTTCTGGTTCAGTCTGGGCTGGTGCCTGGTGTTCTTCATTCCCAGTATTATACTTTCCATGAAGCTAGCAAAGTACTACAGGAGGATGAGATACTCTGATGTTTTTGAGTAAGTAGTGGGAAATGTGTAGGGGATTTGTGTGACTGAATCAGGCTGAATTTGCTTATTAATTTCTCTGTCTTCAGAAATCACATCGTTATGAACCACATCCCTCGGGCTCAGATGAAAATCACCTGAGGATGGGACGGCACGTGCGTGGGGCAGATTTAAAGGTCTGCAGGCACAAGTGTTGTGTTTGAGAAAATCAAAGCACATGGGACACCACAGCACAGATGTGGCACATTGTCACTTGGGTAAAACAACTGAAAAAGAAAGAGTTAGAACTAACATATCTACTTGAATATTTTGTAAGTTTTGGTTTTTACTATAGCGTGGAGAGGGAAACCTGACCACAGTGTGGTACATTTCATATAGCCCGTGTTTCCCTTTTAAAGCCATCTAGAGGGATTCTGATGATATACGAGAACCTCAAAGAATGTTGTTTTTTTTTATTTCCTGGCTGAAATCAGCCTCATCAGGCATATTTCTTGTTTCTAGTTGATTACATCTGTATATATGTTGACGCACAGTTCTACGTTTTGACATTATTTGTGGTTTAGCAGCTTGTTGACAATGGGAAACACATTTTATTTTTGACTGAATTTCTATTTTCATTTGCACTAATGTTGGGAACAAATGTTTTCTGGGTTCAATGTACTTAGTTGACTTGCAAATAGTTTTACCCATATTGCTGCTGTTTGCTTACTTTACAATGTCATTAAATTTTTTTTTTTTTTTTTTTTTTTTTATCGTGAGTAGTAATTTCTTTTGAATAATGTTACGTATGTTTGATTGGTGTTGATTATTGTTCTACTTTGTTCTGCAGAGTAAATTCTGTTCTTTTGTTGTGCAGCACTTTATGCCATTTGATTGTGATTTTTATAAAGGGTTGAAACATTTCTGTCTGCTGTTTTCCATACAGTGAATAAAAAAAACACTAATCAATCATCATATTTTGTGCAATTTTATTATGGTGGTTTCTATCTTGATCAAAAAGCAGAAAAGTGTTTTTCATGGTGCAAATGGCTAGAGGTAATTTTTGCAAGGCACATGAACTTTTATCCTCCTGCTACGTTGAGAAGAGTGAATAATCTTTTGCATTAATGTGCTACAACAAAAATGGGACAAATATTCTTTAAATTTGATTAAACATGACTTGTTACAGAAAACAGATGCTCTGCCTCTCCACTGTGACGTCTACCATGCACGGCTCTCATATTAGAACGGCCATGCAAGAAGCTCAATATGGTGTTTCCTTTCTGTTCTAAACTTTTAGTTATTTTTATGCTTCACAACCAACCGCAATCTACACATCATGCACCAATATGACAAGGTAATGGCCCATATTAAAGCTGCTGGTTGCTGCTGTAATTTACACTCAGAAAATCAGAAGCCATAACTTCAAAATCAGGACTATGGACTCACAGCTTCGGGCCAGTTTTTGCATTCTGTTGGCACTCTAACAGCGTTTTCTTTAGTGTTGCTGGGGATTTTGTTTTTGTGATAGAAGCTAAGAAAGAAAAAAATACCTTTACCATGAGTTCTTCCTACAAACATAGAAGAATGTGTCCTGGAGAACAGAGGCTAAAATGACACTTTTCAAACACTGTTTGCAAAAGAAAACTTAAGACTTGGGCAGAAGTTTACCTTCCAGCAGGACCATGACCCTAAGCATAATACCAGAACCGCAAGACCTAAAAATCGACACCCTCCATTCAGTCTTACTGAACTTGATCCAAATTACAAAGAAAAATGGACAAAATCAGTTTAAAGATGTACAAAGTTATTGGAAACAGAGTAATAGTTGTGCATTTATATTTGCTTTTTCTATTGTTAATAGATTCCTAGGAATTCATTGAAGTCTGTAGATGTAAAGTGACAAGATGGGGGGGGGAAAAAGTCATATTTAATCCACATTTTAAAAAATAAGTTAAACTTTAAGTCATTTGCTTGGTTCATAACAAAACGTTTTTGATATTTATGTAAATAAATGTTTTAGTCTTTTGATTTAGGGAAATTAACATCAAAGTAAATAAAAAAAAAAAACTCAATTTTAACCATGCAAGTCTGAACTCTCAGCATTGTCTTCACTAATTGTTGTCAAACCAAAACAGTTTCCAAAGTTACAGCAGTATGCACATAACGTTACCCTTTAATAGAGCCGTCTCCCTCTAAAGCAATCTGTTTTCAACAACACATTTGTCATCGCTGTCCAAAACTTGTTTGCATAAGTAATGCTCTGCCAATCAAGATGGAAATGCAATAACGACCTTCGGAGGAGAAGCTCAAACTCAATTTGGAGTCAATGATCCATGATGGGGGGAAAAAAAAACAAAGCAGGAGCAGAATCGTGTCTATCAAATCTGTGGTCTGAATCAGCTAAGTCGCTTAAAATTCATCATCACCCCCTCCCCCTGAAACATTTTAGTTTCAAGGTTGATGGATCTTTGTTGCACATTGACTTGACATGTGATGAAAATGTGTTGCAACGCAGTCATCCCTCTCACGGTGCATCAATTTGTGCCGCTCTGTAGGGTGATCCAGAAGCTCGAAGACAGACAGAGGACGCGGCACCAGGGAGCAGAGAACCGGAGCCTTGTTGAGACGCACTATTGTTTAAAGCAGGCTATAATTAGGACAAGTGAATCGATGACATTACAGCACAAGCGTGACCCAAAACTGTGTAATAAGAGATGCAGGATGCCGGGGAAAAAAAGCTCAATGAGGGGGAACAAATGTCAGATCAAGTGGAAGAGGAAGAAACAATGAGGCAATATCGGCTTCTGCAGCTTTTTGCAACCAACCTTTTCTTTTCTTGCCTATTATAACTGAACCTCCTTTCTTGTGTTCTTCGAATGGAGAGGAGGAACTAGTCACACACTTTCTACGTCTGCTGCTGTGATTACATCTTCTCTCCTTCATGTGGAAGCTGACATTTAGCTGCGAGAGCCCCACAGAAGCACCCAGTGTCCCACATCTGCTCCACTTACAGTCATGGGTCTTAAAGTGTAACTAAAAAAAAACCAGGAACATGGAAACACTGCAGCTGTAAGTGGATTTGGCTGAAGCTCTGTCACCGTTTTAAGCGTATGGCCAGGTTTCAAAGTTAGTAATTCAATACTCTGGAGCTTAATGCCTTTATTTATTGTTCATAGTGAACAATTTCTGCTTTGATCTGTGAGACAGAATGTAAACAAAAGGTGAACAAACCAGAAATACTTCAAATGTGTATCGTTATCAGGCTTGAGCTGAGTCACGATGACTGTAAAGGCCATAGCATAAAGTTTAAGTAAATGTATATTTTTCATTTTGGTGTGCAAACATTTTCTTATTTTTTGGCTTAAAATAAATAACATTCACATTTATTAGAAAATAATACTGCAAATATATTTCACATGTAGTAATCTGCTCAGTCATCATCACACCACGACTGAATGCTGCCCTGTTTAACTTTTTTTTTTTTCTCTGTTTTGATATGAATAGCATTTTTAAATGACTTAGTAAAGATGCTCTCATTCAAATCTTTACTGTTTTCAATTGTCAGAAGGGAAAAGCAAAAATCATTTTTACATCCTGCAAAAATACTGTAAAGTTTCATGTTTAGAGAAAATCCTGCAGGAGACAATAAAACCGACAGCGGAAACATTTATCTTTTCAAGATGCTAAAATGGTTTTTATTGCCAACAAAAACACCTCGCGTTCCCACTTTAGACAGACTGGACAAGCAAATCACTTGGTTCAGACGGGAATCTCATTTTTACTTTTAATAGCATAGAAACATATGCTGATAAATACTTTTAACTTAAACTTTTTAAACTCCTCCAGTAAACATTGGCAAAAAAAAAAAAAATCAAAGTTACAATATGGATCTGAAGAAATGAACATAAACAGCAGCAGTAAACAGGCAGAGTTGAAGGCAAATTAACACTGAACAACCAAGCAGGCAGTCTGAGCGGCCTGTGTGGGGGAAGTCAGGGAGTTCCCAGAGAGTCTCAGTTCACGTTCGGCACACTGATCTGAAATCAGCCCGTCGGTTCTGTCACAAACTAAGACACCAGAGCGACGAATCCCAAGAATTTCCGAGTGACTTCAAAAATCGAGGGGGAAAGGAAAGCACACGGATGCTGGGAGTATTCTCCCTCGGGAATACGAGGGAGCTGCTGCAGAGATGCGGCAGAAATGTGACACCGCTCTGTCAGCTGAAAGGCACCGACTGTCCTGCAGCTCTTTGAAGTCTGATTGTCACGTATAAGAGAGTCTCGTTGAGCCACACCCACACAGACCTTAGTAGTCTTCAAAAGTTTGGTTCAAAAATAAATAAAAATATTATGGATGTTTCCATATTTTAGTACAAAATGCAATCTTTTTTTTTTTTTTTTTTTTCAAACTAAAACACTCTCTTCACCCATCCTAAATCAGAAAAGCTCAATCTCAACAGAACCGTCCGGAGTTCAGAGCAGTCAACACTGACTGGTGAGATATAAAAGTGCAAAGCCAAGAATTCAGAAAGCTTATCATCTCTAATAACATTTTCCGCAGTGTTTCCAAGAAGGACAACACATGAGATCTTACGCAAGGGACACGGAGACCGGTTTGGTCCGAACATGTCCCTCCCACGCGCGCGCACGCACACACACACGCACGCACACGCAAACACTTGAATCTCAACAAGATTAGTGCCGAAAATTTAATTTAAAGTCCAAAATGTGAGTCACTTTTCCTGGGAATGTAGTCTGGAATGTCCCGTGAGTTGGGTTTAGAGGGGACAAGATGGAGCCTGGAAGGGAAAATGGACGACACCGAAGGGAGAAACGGACTGCTGGATGTTTTGGTTGTCATGTCGGGGCAAGCCGATCAAAGCGGAGTTAATGTTTAAGCCCGTTTAATTAGTTGAATGTGAAACTAAAAGTCAGCAGTAGAACCTTGACCCCGCCTGTCTTACCTCTCTTTGAGCAAACAACAACAGAAAGACGGCTCTCTCCGTTGATTACCATCTGCATGGAAGCACGCCACTCAAGTTAAAAAGGGTTAAAGACAATATAATACACCCCCACATGTAGTTAAGATGTTTTTTTGGACCACTCTTTAAATACTGCATAGGTTAAAGTTACTCAAGTAGATGCTGTTAAGGCTTTGGAGATAAATAACACAACAAGAAAGGAAGGAAGCTTTAAAAATAATCCAGACCTATCCCTTCAAGTCTGAATTAGTGGCATTGTTACTTATCAAGCAAATTAGTTATACTGTCTTATTACAGTCACCTATATGTCACCGTTGTAATTTAATAAGGCTGATATTAAATACGCTGGTGCGAGAACAGTTTCATTCTCATGCAGTTAAGGTTTAAGTGATAAATAACCCTGTAGATTCTGTATTTACACTAAAAGGTCAACTGCATTATGTACACTTGAGTCTTCAGTAGTCAGTTCAGAGTTTCCAGTTGTCAGATTTGTTCTGACGACCTGCTAAAAGCCACCTCACTAGTGTCAGTTCACTGATGAACATTTAACTTATTCGTATCTTTGTGCTAAAGTAAGAATGCAGACATTCGTTCACCGTCAAGTTCGTTTGGGTTTATGAAAATCCACCTGGGTCTGCAGGTAGAGCGTTTGTGTTGGGAGACGATTTCAGCTCCCGCGTCTCTGTGCGAGGAGACGGAGGGTCTGCGTCGGACACGGAGCTCGGCCGAAAGGTGGCCTGGCGGGGAAGAGCCGGCGGCGGGTACAATGGCGACTGGAGGATGTCGGCGTACCGCTGGCTGGGCTTTGTCTCCCTCTGCAGAACTTTTCTCAGCAGCGGCTTCAGCTGCCCGATGGCCAGCTGGCTGCTGTGGGGGTCTGCAAATGGAGCGGGGGACGGAGAGCTGCAGGGAATGTTTTTGAGCACCAGGTTGAGGATGGTGGTGACGGTGTAGTCCTCGGGGCACAGCGCCCACAGCAGGTCCAGGTAGGGGTCCAGCTCCCGGTGCTGAGACACCTCGCACAGCAGGGCGTTGAAGATCTCCTTGTTGAGCAGCGGGCTCTGTTTGCAGAACTGCTGGGCCACCTGGGTGACCCGCTCCCACTGGCGCTTCACCATGAGGATCCGCAGCGCCTGCAGGATGGCATTGGGCCGCCCGCTGGCCAGCAGCAGCTCCACCTCCAGGCCCTGCCGCTGCTCTGTGTCCGTGTCCAGGCTGGACAGGACCCACAGTGCCCGCCTGTAGAGGGGAACGTTGTTCTCCCTGCTTTCCCCGCCTCTCCCACTGGGGAAACCCCAAGAGGACGAAGCCAGGCTGAGTCCCAATGCCGCCGAGCCCTGCTGCTGCTGGGAGAGCTGCAGGAACCTCGGCAGCCAGCCGGGCTGAAAGCGAACGACTGACTGGCAGAGAAGCTCAAACACAGGCAGGGCAGCTGGGGAGGTCGTGACCTTACAGTTATTATCCCCTTTCAGGCTGGGGCTGTGCTTCGACTGCCCGTTTGTGGAGGGATGGGAGTTCGGGCAAGGAGTGAGGACCATTTTCCACACATCTGGGGCGGCCCTGCTGGACAGGGAGCCCTCCCCGTTGTGGTGCAGCTGCAGGGCAGCCTGAGCAGCGCTCCACGCCTGGCTGGGGAACATGCTGAAGATGGAGTTCAGGTAGAGCAACGCTTCGCCGTCCAGTTCGGAGGACGACAGCAGCCTCACCACTTCTTTCTCCACCAGCGTCCCACCCACTGCCTCCACCTCTTTCACACCCCCCCTCACTAAACTCCCCTTCAGCTCCTCCAGAGCCACCAGAGCCCTCAGCTCCCCCTCCAGAGAGCACATTAACTTCTCCTGCCCTGCAATATAGTCACCTCCTCCATTTTGCAGCGACTCCGTCTCCGTCCTCCTCAAGCCTGAGTTGAGGTAGTTCCTGAGAATGGAGGCCAGAGAGATGGGAGCCTGGAACCGTCCTCCCTTCTTCAGGGACTCCACGGTGAGCTGCGTGCTGCTGAGGCTCCTCTGCTGGTAGTACTTACACGCCTCCTCAAAAATGGCCTCAACCAGGACGGCTCCGGACTGATTACTCTCAGCCGGACTGAGGCCCAGGACTTTCCCCGTAGAGTCCTTATCTGCGAGCATGAAAAGTCCAGTTTCCGAGAGCAGAAAGGGAGTCCGTCTGTCAGCCTGGTTTGCGTATAACAACCCCTCTCTTTTCAACGCAATCTTTTGCAGCTCTCTGCCACAGTTCACCTCCATCAGATGCAGGGTTTTCCCAACTATTAGCGCCGCTGTGTTCACGTAAAAGCACAGGCTGGTGTGAGTGTCTGCTTGAGGCGTGAAGTTGTCCGCCAGCTTGTACACCCGCCGCAGCATCCCGTCCTCCTGCAGGAGGTACAGCCAGCCCGTGTTGAGGAGCAGCAGCAGGCCTCCGCAGCCTGTGGGAGAAAAGCTGCAGATTTCAGGCGGCTCGAGAGCTGACAGATATCCCAAAGAGTCTGTAATCAGCCGCCTGAAGTCGGACTCCTTGGCCGAAAGCTTCTTTATCGGGGTGTTTTTGCACGTGGTGCTGATGGTGAAGGAGTCGTGGCGAGGGGACCACGTCAGGAAGAATTTGGAGATGCACAGTTGCAGCTTGGCTTTCAGGTCAGGCAGCAGATGCACATAGTCGCCTGAGCTGATGACGGTGAATTTAGGATTATTGTGAAGGATGATTTTCAGTCCTCCCAGGTTCACAACTCCATCCTCCACCTCACAGTCCCGCCTGCAGACGCAGTATCTCAGTTTGTCCCTGGTGGAGCTCAGGGCGGGGGAGCTCTCTGAGGCTGGACGCTCCTCACACCACACCAGGAGGCTGGAGCACACACACACTGACACCACTCTGGCCCGGGGGCTGTTGCACAGATCAGAGGTCTGCAGGAGATGCCAGCCGGTCTTGCAGTCCAGGAATTTCCAAAACTCGGCTTTCCCATTCTCATAAACAACCACCGCAACAACTCCTGTCCCCTTGCCTTTGTTATGAAGGAGATCCAAGTAGAATACATCCACTATGGAGACGCCCCCTTTGAACCACACGTCCAGCTTCTTCGGGCTGAGAGCCAGCTGGGGTCTTTCATGCTTGTCAAAAGTCATGAGACCGACCTTAGGCTGGCGGAGGAGGACATGGATGTGACGTCCATCTGGACTCACACGAACGTCAGACAGTTTGATCCTGCTGGGCTCGTCCTTAGAAAAAGTTAGTAAGTCACCCAGCTTCTGGCTTCCAGCATAGTCCTTGAAATCCGACAGCTCTTCCAAGACAAACCGCGACATATTCGCGGTTCTGTTTCGAGGAGTTCAGAGTAACTTCCTTCACCGCAGCCCTTATCAATAAGCCCGTTAGCTCTGACGGCTCATAAATCCGACCCCTGGCTCCAGCGAAGCTAGCAGAGCGGATGCTTTAGGTCCGGTGGAGGGAGTCATCTCTTTAACGGCCGAGCGGAGGGATACACAAATCCGACAGCATTACGATGCTGTAACTTCATGTCTTATGGACCAGAGCGGAGCTAAACTATGAGCTGACAGTGTAAAGGTTTGGAAGAGCAGTCTGAGAAAAGGCACTGCAGTCATTCCGATGCTATGCTAGCCCTCCTCTAACATCACGGGACTGTTAATTTCCGGATACCGAAACTGCTCTGCATAAAGAGGAGGAGCAGAACGCCGACCGTTGGACTACAAAGATTTTGCAAAGGAAAAGGAGGAATCACTCTGCTGATATATTTTTTTCTCTCGGATTTTAGATTATTTTTAATCTTAAATAAGAATTAGATATCTCAACACCGTTAATTAGATTATAATAATGAAGTGTTTGACGATAGTGCCTTGCAAGAGTGTTCATATCCCTTGACCTTTTTGTACATTTCGTCACTATGTAACCAAAAACTTAAGTATTTAATCAATCTGACAGATTAACAGGAAGTAGCACATATTTGTAAAGTGGAAGGAAAATTATGCATAATTTCATCATTTATTTTCATTTTCAAATACATTTTGAAAAGTGTGGAGTGCAGTTTATATATAGAACCATTTATCTTTTACTCGATCTAATTAGATCGTCAAACTCATTTTCATTTTGGCCATATCAAAAATCTGAATGTTCTGTAAGGGCTGGTTGTGCCAGAATATATTGATAAAACCAATTAAATGTAAAAGCTGCAGGAGTACCTCTTGAGGACTAGGTAGAAAACAGAATTACAGAATTAGACTCTATTTACTAGGTGACTAAGACAGTTGCCAGTGCTGAATTTTATTTAGGTGAATCACAGTAAAAAGGGCTGAATACAAATGTATCTTTTTATACAATTAAGATTTTTTTTCTTGGTCTATTTTATAAAGTCACAATGAAAGGTTGTGGTTGTAATGTGACGAGATGAGAAAAATTATTAACTTAGATGGAGCTGTAGTAACTTGGTGTGTGAGATTTTTTTAGGCTATTTTTCATCAGAATATTGGTGAAGCAGAATGTAGACCAAGCCCTTTTCAAATGCGAAGGATTTCTATGTAAAAGTGTGAATATTGTTAATTTCTTTGACTTTAGTACATGTTTTATATGTACTGGTGTACATCTTCCATCCACTTTGAGTGTGACCAGAGATTTTCAAAAGAGACATTCAGAACAATCAGCTTTATTTGTCAAGATTGTTTGCACAGATAAGGAACTTAACTTTGCTTTCATGCATTCATGGCACACATGATTAAAGATCATTTCTAATAAGACAAGAACTAAATATCTGGTTGTAGTTCTTGCTACCCAAACACCGGAGGTATACATTAACATTTTATATTACCGTATACCAATTTAGGTTGGCAGTTCCCTATCCATAAGGCATGATTAAATCCAGCTTAAATGCAAGCCTTTAAACGCATGGTAGGTCAGTCAATTTGATCAAAGCTAACAACTTTTAGAGAAGCGTTTGTAGCCACCATGTCACATTTCCCTTTTCAGTCATATTTTCACATTGTTTAGACTGCAGTTTTGTTTGGTTTATGTTGCCTCAATGTTCTTCTGCCCAGGCATACATAATTTCATGAATACAGAACTTTATATATTTTAATATATAAAATATATATTTTTTGTTGAATATGGCATCAGATCTCATAGAAGTAAAGGAAAAGTTAGCGTGTTCTGACAAGACAACACATTAGCATTTTGAGAATCGGCTTTTCTTCTTCCTGCTACACCTATTTATGTGAAGCAGTGCTGAAAATATTTCAGATGATGCAGGTGTTATTGGGCTGGAAACAATGTAGGAGGAACAGTCAGTAAAGAGTAAAAAGAGGAACTATGTGAATTTCTGTTTCTAGTTTTGAAAGTTTTACTGATCAGGTGTTTACATTTGATCTTATATGGAAAAACCATCCTAATTCTTTCTGGTTTTTGGTGAGAGGGTTTAAAATTTAGCCTCTGGCTTGTGTAGGTTTGTTTTTTCCTGCTCTGTCGTCCTTGTTTACTCACATTTCTAACTGAAGCGAGATTTATTAACTCGGCAGTAGACTTATTATGAATTGAGAGGCCTTTTTGAGGATACAGGCATAGTTGAAACAAAAAAAAAAGGCATACCTGGATGAAAAATGTATTGTTTTGATAATATCTAACATTTATTACAGTGGGAGTTGAAGGCTCATTGGTGACTCACAGTCTAAGCAAGCGGATCCCTGCTAAGAAGCATGTATTACTTTACCAAACTTCTCTGGCAACTTTCACCACAGCCCACACAGTGGCATTAACCGCTTAAGGACAGTGTTGCTGATTTATAAATAGCTATTTAGAAACCTCTAGAGAGAGACCACAAACAAGTAGTTGGCAGTAGTAGGAATATCTTTTTTATTTTTTTTATTTTTATTTTTTAAATTTATGAAGGTAGTTTGCAACACTTAAAACTGGAACTAATCTGAGCGAACGCTGATCACATTTTCTTGAACTGAAATGGATTTCTTGATTAGTCTTCAGTTTTCGATTCTACTACTTGTGATCAAATCAGGTCACATTTCCTGAAGGAGAGAGAAGATCTGCTCAGAATCTGAGATAGGAGAAAGGGATTAATCCTAAACTTGTGATCCCATCAACGTAATCAAATCACGGAGAAAGTTTAGCTCCGAGTCGCTTCAAATTATCCGTGGGATCCTTCTGTTTTTATTAATGACAAGAAATGTTTTTTTTTTTTTAAATACTGAGGATTTCAGGCTCAATTATGTAAAATCTTTAATGTCAAGCAACATCCAGGGGGAGGCAGGATTGAGCCTCAATGTGTGGCAGGGATTCAAGATCCTGGTGCTAAAAATAATAAATGTACAACACACACGATTACAGAAAAGACTAAAAGTGTTCCCTATTTGCACATGTGGTAACAATAGCAAAATAATAATATGTCAATGTTAAAAATGTTCAATATTATTTAATTTTAAATCACACTTAATGAATCCAGGATCAGCATTTATTAATACTTCAACAGTTTGTTTATCAATACATATTGGCACAATTGGCCCTTTGAGAACATTCATGATGTTAATATTGTCCAAAATAAAATTGAGTTTGACACCCCTACTCTAAGCATATAGTTTTTTTTATCAGTTTAATTTTAGTTTATTAGTTGTTCATACTATTAGTACTCTAATGTAAATTTGTTTTATTTGTTTTTATTCTAAAAGCAAGCGCCTTTGTATCAATTTAACTTGACACAAATGTATTTTATTTTTATACAAGGAAGTAATTTTATTCACTTAAATCTTGGATTAAAAAGCTGACGTACTCTTCCAGTTTCTGTTAAGTAGATTTGTGCTGTGGATCTTATGATTGTCATTGTTTCTGTTTTAGTTCAATGCTACCAGTGCAGCAGCTGTTTTCCTCCTGTGTTGGAGACAACAAGGACCCTTTAAAAGTCAAAGGATCTTTTGATGAAAACTACTTGCTTTCACCGCCTACTTGTTTTCACAGCTTCAAATTGCTTTTCTTTTTTGTTGTTGTTGTTGTTGTTTTTTTGTTGTTGTTACTTATTGAAAGCCAGAAATCTCAAAGTAGGAGAAAAATGGATAAAGCCTTATTTTTCTGAAAGTTTTCTCTAGAAAACTGGATAAAGTTTAACTTGGAAGAAAAGGTTCTCTTTCTTTCAGCTCCGACACAAAAAACAGGCAGTTTCTATTATATCGCCCCGAGCCGCTTTTAGAGAACGTTGTTTGGTTATTCAGAATAGTGTGCATGCAGATAAAAGTATATAGTTGCAGTAGATTCAGGCTTCAATGCTCATGGACAGGTTTGCCTTGGATAGAAAACAGCGTCTATTAGAGAGTGTATTTAGGCTGCTGTGCCTGTAGACAGGAAGATAAAGTGCTTGTCTGGAGACTGGAGGGGATTGAATGTGGGGGAGATTTTCTTCTTGAGTTATAAGGCACAGAAAGGGAAACTAATGACTAAAAGAAATGCTGCTTCTTAGGGTGGAGAAGATGGGTTGGTTGACGGCTTTGCATCCCCTTAGGATAGACGCCTTTCCAATTTGAGCATGATTCAAAAGCGCAAGAATTGGTAATTCTCCGAGTGTTTGGGCTTTACTGAGAGAATACGTCATTTTGACGATATCTGTGTCCCAAAAAACATTGTGACTGCTGATCAGCCTTATATGTCCTGTTAGGACAGGTGTTACTAGTTTGCTCTTTGTGATAAAAGATGGCACCTTCCCTTTTTCTATGTCTACCATTTTTATGTTCCACATCTGGAGCATTTTGTCATATTGAAACTACAATATACTCTCTCTCTCTCGCTTGCTTTGACGTTTCCACCTGAGAGACTGCCTAGTGATGTTGGATGGCGGCTTCCAGCTCTTTTCCCACAGGTTTAAGTTTCTGTGACAAAAAAGCAAAAGAATTACACAAATATAAAATAAATATTTGGATTCTGAAAGCATAAGCCTCGCAACAGATGTTCACTACATTTGATCTTGAGGTTCAAGTCTTCAGGAGGGACTGTTACATCCACAGTCATTTACTCAAGGAAAGGATAAGACTTGAGGAAAAAAAAGAGTCAGCAGAGCTTAACATAAATGAGATGTGATGGGCAACATCTTTAACTCACACGACCCCCAAAATAACAAGCTGGATGTGAAAATAAGAGCCACTCTGGAGATGTCATTAGCAGTGATCTCAGCATAATAAGGAAAATTGTTTCTTGTAAAGGCAGTGGGGTGAAACTTTCAATATTCTTCCAAATGAGCTTCACGATAAGCAAACAGAGGTCCCGTATTCTCAGTGTTATCGTTTATAATGGATATGTCTGCCTCATTGGTAGGGAAGATAGCATTTACAGCCGGCTGTCCCTCCACATTTAGCCCCGGCTCTTATCTCAATGATCCATACCCCAACTCTGAGCAGCAATAGCATCAGATCTCCTCCATCATCACACTATTAATCCGATTTATGGCCCTTGGCTTTTTGTGGAACTTGCTTCATGTTTTCAACACCCGCCCCCCTTTCTCCCGTCTTGCTTTTCTTCTTTCTCTTCTTAATCTGTCCTGTTCCCACAGGACGCACGATGTGATACTCATTTTTGAACTGCTGAACGTAGTACTCTCTGTGACCACATATGGGCAGCGTTTATTGGGTTTGGTTGTTCAGAGGAGGGTGAGAGAAGGTCGTGTTCTTGCTGATATTTTTACTCATGTTTGGAAACTGAAGTGTTTCACTTTGTAAGCAGAGTGGATCCACTCCTGCAACAAATATTCTCTCTCACTGTCAATAGATGGTCCACCGAGTTTAAAGAACATCTCTTCATCTTTAGCCTCCTTCTTAGTTTCCTTGTTCAGTTTACCCCTCTGCCTCTTTGTTAATGATCCAGAAATGATTATGCTGTCTTCCTCCATCTCTGCCCTCTCTATTGCTTTAGATCTCCCCTTCATCATGTCTCTCTTTCTACTTCCACCTTCATGTCTAAAGGACATCTGAGAACAGAGATGTTGTAGTCACAAAATTATATATATATAAAAAACAAAACAAGTTCCCCTTACACTGTGATTGGTAAAAGCCATAAATGCATTGGCGATAAATATGTGCTATTTATAGACACATAGACATTAAAAAAAGCATTTTTCAGTCTTTTTGTCCAGCTGTTGTGCCTGTACCTTTGCTCAAAGAACCTCCTATTTCCACAAATGCTACTCTTGAGAGTTGTTGTCTCATCCTCCCCTGCGCCTTCCCCACTCAGCTTCTCGAGACTAGTGGCAGCAGCAACAACTATCAGACACTTTGTGGAACAATGAGTCTGCTGAGCTACTTCTCAGGCCAACACTTCCAAGAAAAGTGGGAGGCGGCATAATGAGAAGCATTGTTGTGATGAGTGTTGGAAAGAGCAGGAGCTTCTTAAGGAGACAGGTCCAATTTCAATTTGTCAAATTGCAAAGTCTGTTTTTTTTTTTTGTAACAACAAAAAACCTAACGCTGTTACTTGATTGGAACAAGCAAAACGGTTGTTAACACGGCTACTTGATTGTGCTATAAAATGACACGGTGTGTCTGGAAAATACATAACGTCGCCCCTTAGAGGCCAGATTGTTACTTCGTTTGTCGAGTGCACAACTATCGACTCGACTCTTCCTACACTTCTTGCAAAGCTGGGAGAGACATACTCTGAATTATTTGTAACTGAGATATAGTGAAAACTGGTTCTGCAAAGTTTTGACTTAAGGCATTTAATAAAAATGCATGTGCACAGCATTCACATTTTTTGTTATAAAATGTTTTCTAAAGCCATGTCACTTTGTCTCCCCATCTATTATGCCCCACTTTGTATTTTTATGTCAAATTAAATTCAAATAAAAATACATATAAGTTTCTAGTTACATAGAAAAAAAACAAAAAACAAAAAACTTCAAGGGCTTTAAATACTTTTGGAAGGTTCTGTAAATCCTCTCCTGCTGATTCTTGTTCTTTTTTTTTGTCTCAGAAGACATTCTCATTCCTCCTGCTACATGCAAAGACTCAAATCAGAATCATCCCAGCCTTTGATCACACTCAGCCTCCCTTCACTAGCGCGGGCCTAATTTAGCAGCCGTAAAACCTCGGCGATCTAACTTGAAACACCTTCACCTTGGCTGCATCCTGACACGAATCTGACAGCGTGTCAGCGTGATCAAAACCCGTCTAAAACACTGGAGCCGAGTGTGGATTTGTAACTACTCACACGTGTTTGTATGTGAAATGTGTGTATTTGCTGAGGAGGACGGTTTCTTCCAAAGTGTGCCGCGATAAAGCTGTCCACGACGGGGCCTTGGTTGATGAGCCGTGACATTATAATGTCCTGGCTTTTTAAATTGTCAGTGTCTGCTCTCATCAATTGCCTCTTTGTGCCTTTTATAGGTGGTTATAATGGCTCTGCTAAAGAGGTATTAGCAACAACATCTGTTTTCTTTTCCCTATTTACACATGGAGATTACTCCTCTTTGCCTCTGTCTTCTGCCGCTGCTCTGCATAACTGAGCTGTATGTTTTACACATCCTTAGTCAGCCAGTCGTTTTAGTCATCGTAGCTATATTTTATGTACCAGCACATAGGAGCTACAATTAACCTATCTTATGTAATTTTAGTAAGGAGTGTGGGCAGGCTTAAAGCTCTTCTGACAATGTCCTCTTGAGCATTACCAGTTTCAATACTAAGCGTTTACCCCCAAAACTCCCGTCTTACCATACTGTCTTCTGAAAGGTTGCCATCCCTCTGTCAAAACACAGCTGGGATTCTCCAAGCGACTGGCCGCCAGTTTTCTATTTGACCAGCAGGAGGCAGGACGTGGTCCTTCTGGCTTTATTTCATATTATCTCACTGGAGGGGGATGTTTTTGTCATTCTTGTCACTTCTTCGGACTACTCCAGCACCTGGTGTCTAGTCCGTTTTTGAATTTGCCTCCGGGAGGAAAGGTTGTTGGGCTGTTGCGGACTCGGGGAATCGCTGTGTTAAACCGTAGCTGGGCTAAAGTTTTTTTTCCTCACTAATATTTGTCATTCTCAGCTTTTAGAGAAAAGACACAAGGAGGAAAAACATATTTCTATAGTTTTTATTGTTTTATGTACTGTCAGTTAAGTTTCAGACACTAATGTAACGTTTAAACAGATTACATAGTTTTGGTTGCAAAATAGATCTCGTGTCTCAATGTCTTCGATATAAAAGATGTGCTTTGACTTGTTTTCTAAGATTCTTTAAAAAGCCTTTAAATTAAGGTGTTCCTTGATATGCTCCATACAAGACAGATTGTCCCATTACTGACTCTATATTGATAATTTAGTGATTTAGTGATACAGAGGAATATACAAGGCATCAAAGATGACCAAACAACCAAAAGTCACCTGCATATGACACCTGCATATTTCTATCATACTTGAGTTTGAAACTTCATTTATTACGTTATTATTAAGATTTATAATGAAAGTTTTCAAAATGTAAAAATTTTATTTTAGTCAGCTGATGTGGTAAAAATGATTCTTGACATTATTATGAGCTTTTAATGTTTGAATGTGTAACATTAGAAACAGCGATCCATAGATAATGCTGTATTATTGCAATAATCATATATCTCTGAGATCGCTCGGTGGTAATACAAAGTAAAAATAGTCAACTTTATTTTCAACCACGAGTTTCCCACCTAAAGTGGAACAGAGAGCTCCCCCCCGTCCCCCCCACCCCTCCCCGCACCGCCATAAGTTTGTCCTCTTTAACAGTACTGGCTTCGGTAGCCACCTAAGATTTGTAGGTACTAAAGCTTAAGCGCACAACTGCAATAAGAAAAGGTTTAGAAATACCATAACTAACCAAAAGTTTGCGCATATAAAACAAAGGTGACTATAGAAGTAAATTTTTTATGTGACCACAAAAAAACACACATTTATAGACTCATTTGGACACAGTGGAGCACCAGGACAATTACTGCGGGGAATCATAAAAGATACTCGCTATAAATTGAGAAACACTTTTATTTCCCAGTGATATGAGTCTCTTGAATCATTGTGTGTGTTCCTGGGCATGCTGCTCCCGCAGAGGGGATGTGAATGTGTCGGTACGCGGAGCACACCGAGTCATTTGCCGTGGGGCTGCATCTCAGACTTTGACACTGTTGGCCCTTTGCTTTATAAATTAGGTCCCTGGGTGGACATCCAACTTTACACCCCAAATTCATTATGAGCTAACCACAAGCCATTTGGGAAGGGAAGAGCAATACAACCACACATTACCAGGTCATTATCAGAAGCATTAGGAGGCACAAGCTCCTCTATACCGATTGAAAAGCTAGCAATGTTACGGTGTTCAATTTTAAAGATCGTATTCCTGTCATATGATTGGGTTGATGTTTACAGATAGTGCAGGTTTAATTGCCTTTTGGTCCAGGGGTTTTGCTGGACATGAGAGACATCTTTTAATTGGGGGAAAAAAAACAAAAAAAAACAACAACAACTTGGAGATCAAGGGACAGAGGAGGTTGGTGGAGAAGTTGCATTGAGTAATGATTTCCTGTGGGCTGCAGAGATAAAGAGGGTAGGCTTCGTTGGTTAGTGGTCAGAAAAAGAGGGAAGGAGGAGGTCAGAAGGATCAGAGGGCAACAACTGCGTTCAAACCCATTCATGTTGACCGCTGCCTGCTCAGAGAGAGAGAAAGATCGCAGAACAGCAGAGTTAATCAATGTCCTATTCCCTTTCCTGCGCTTCCTCTTTCCGTTGAAGTTACAAACCTCACTAATGAACCACTGAAGAAAAGTTCAACTGCAAATGATGATAACCAAAGAAGCTGTTTATTTGTTTTCATTACAGATATTCAGGATGCTGACGTTGCAAATGAAGGTAACTTTTATTTTTGCGGCAAGTTAATATTCAGTGTTTTATAACGAAGCTGTTTAGAAACAAATTCCATCTGGATAATATAATAATATTCACCAGATTTGGTCACAGTTCTACATAATTTGTGCTTCTTTCTATTGAATCCAGCATCAAATTTAACATTGTTCTTCTTACCAAAAAAAAAAAAAAAAAAAACAAAAAAAAAAAAAAAAGGAATTCCCGAGAAGGGTTTAAGCCTTTTTTTTTCCCACTTT
>NW_015114296.1:103759-110406 GCF_001443285.1 Poecilia latipinna | reverse complement strand
TATTTGTTTTCATTACAGATATTCAGGATGCTGACGTTGAAAATGAAGGTAACTTTTATTTTTGCGGCAAGTTAATATTCAGTGTTTTATAACGAAGCTGTTTAGAAACAAATTCCATCTGGATAATATAATAATATTCACCAGATTTGGTCACAGTTCTACATAATTTGTGCTTCTTTCTATTGAATCCAGCATCAAATTTAACATTGTTCTTCTTACCAAAAAAAAAAAAAAAAAAAGCAAAAAGCAATAAGAAGAGGAATCTCAGAGAAGGTTTAAGCACTTTATTGTTCCACATTATATTGGCAAATTGCCTTGTTTCCACCCAGTTCTGCTTTTTTGTGAATCCTGGAGTTTTTCTAAAGCTGAAATGAGTTTCTTAATTTTTTTTTTTGCACAAGCAGATAAGATTTACTTTCCAGTGCAAGACCTGCTAACACAACAAATTCTTTCAGCGGGGCCGACATTGTTGTGTTTATTTATTTATCTTTACATTTGAAAATCCGACAGGCAGAAAAAGTTTGAACGTTATCTAAAAGCAACAATATCGATGTAACACGCGTGTTGGTAACATGAAATGTGCTACAAAGAATTCTGCGACGTCGTCTCTTGGGTTCTTCATTGTTCACCCCGTTCCCTTCAGTCACTTTCCCTGATAATTTCTCCTCCTCTTCTTGCACGCCTCCCCACACTGCCTTTGTCATGGCCATTAGTCCTCAGCATACAATCGATACCCCGAGGCCCACAGCTGCCACTAGAAAAGCAATGTAGGAAATGAGAAAGGGAGATAATGAAAGTGTAAGGAGAAGAAACAGAAGACTTGTGGTGTTGCTCCTTATTGTAGTAGCCGTTTGTGAAAGTCCTTCGTCTTTGTTTTCTCTCCGTCTGCCACTTCTGCTCATTGATTTAAACTTTTGGATAAAAGTTTATGCTAAAAGCTAAAACTTCCAGGTTGTCAGATAGGTTATTGAGTCACAGGTAACAAACGCCGTTTATCCGTCTGGGTTTCAGTGGCTTACTACGTCGATTCAAAACTTTCAAAGCAAAAGCATACTGACGAATGGGACTCGGTGACTGCGCAGCACTCGTAGATTTATAGTTGCGAGCCCTGCTTTGTGTCAACAAGGGTCTTAGGGGGAGGAGGGCTAGTGCTGGAGGTGTAAATTAGACTATAGATCAGGGAAACTGGCAGTCACTGATGCTGCTCCGCTGATGAATGGATAACAGCACCTCTGTTCCAAAGAGCCGCCAGCATACGGCAGATAAACTGCAGTGCCCATGTGGAGGGCCGGCAGCAGACAGACAGGTGTGCACACATTTGGACTCGAACCACGCGCACAAATTCATTTCCATGCCAAGAATGTAGGAGACACTCAAAGGGAATGCAGAACTACTGCGGAGTTTAAACCCTCGTTTGCACAGGAAAGCATTTCCGACTTGAATCCACTTTTTACTGAGAGAGAAATGCTTCAAGTAACATTTCTTAACATTGAAAGAAAAAAAACAAACAAACAACAAACGGTTGCTTTTTTTCAAAAAGCAATGCTAAATGCTAAATAGCAAAATGTGATCTTCTATGCCATGGTGTTTAACAGTATCAGTACGTTTAGAGTGAGTGAGAGAGAGAGAGAGAGATCTAATGTCTTTATGTAGCATTAGCAGCAAGTAAAATTAATGTGTGTATTGAATCTCAAATACCTAAAATAGCATAAAACAGGTAAACCACAGGCTTGCCTCTTGTTTTCTGCGCAGAACAGCTGAAGAAATTACAGAATGGCTAATGTTCCCACGGGTTTCAATCCCATGAGAACATTTAAGGAAACCTTTAAGGACATCTTTTTCTGTCCATCCTCCGGTTGCGTGATTCATTTTGGCATTTCGGTGAGGCTGTTGTTATTTATAGCAAACGTTCTTGCCCAAATGTTGTCTCTAATTTAAAGTTTTCCAGCAGTCTGTTGCTCCATGCTTTCTGAAGACACGGCGCGGAGAAAATCCAGGCAGAGCTCCCCTCCTTGAATCACCAGGAAGCCGGAGTGACAACAGGGAAGGGGGCGTGAGAGAGTGGATCAGAGTGGGTGTTAGACAGATTTGAGATTACTGTTTTTACCTCCTCCTCATTTGATCCATCCCTCTCCAAATCTCCACTAAGCTGTAACCATGACTCACCCAGTCTCTTAGGAAACTGAAAAGGAAAGCTTGGAAAGACAAAACGAAGCAGCAGCCATGTTCTAACATTAAGCAGACACATCAATCTAACAGACACACTCATTATATTGGCCTAAGTCATACACACCTCCTCGAATAAGAAAAATCTGAAATAAATTGGATTTTTTTTTTAACCCAACAAGAGAGAAGCATTTCCCGTCATGCAGTCCTGATTTTTCTCTTCAATAATAAAGGCTTTTCAATGACCCACAGCACACGACTCTAATATGTGACGTCACTTCTTTTGATGATTGATGATATTTATCGAAGAGCAGTGACAGGAACAGATGCAGACACTGAATAATGCAAACACACACAGGAGCACGATATCATAATAATAATATTGCTCAAAGATGCTTGCACCCAAAAATGAATTTTTTTCTAACTTTGTTTTTTTTTTTTTTTTTGTTAGAATGAAATTGACAATCGAAAAGCAAGTGAGCAGGACGTCAGATAGAAATGAATAATTTGAGTCAGTGTAACGGCTTGCATAAAGGATAAAAACAATGTAGAAAACTGTTTACTCCACGAAGTTTTCTTTATTTTTGACTTATACATTTATTTTTGGCATTTTCCTATATAACAATCTAATGTTTCAGGACTTTTTTTTAAGTTGTGTTGGGAATATTCTTTATTCTTTCTGTTTTTGTCAACTGTAACTCAGAGGACTCTTGAGTTCTCTTTTCACTCTTTTTTTACATATTAAATCATTGCAGCACTCACACTAGGATAATGATTACAGTGAGCATGTGCATGGTGACTAACTATTCAAATGCTCCGGCTTATTGAACTGTCTGCAGAAGCTAACCGAATCCATCCTGTGCAGCGGATTAAAGCGTATGAGAAACGACCTATCATGTTGTTCTGGCTGTAATTTTTTTATTTATTTATTTTTTTTTAAAGAACATTTCCTGATTAAGCAGTCAAGAGCTGTTCTATGGAGATAATGTGGTGGCTTTGAGGGGATTTTCACAAGTAGGTGTTGTTGTTTCCCCCTGGCACAGTGGCAGGGATTCTCACTGAAAGTGTCTGACTGCGTTGCCAGTGCAGCCATTGGCACAGCGCTGCACACGTCGTCTGCAGGCTAATATCACGGCTTCAGCTGTTGAAAGTGGGACTGAAGGATTTGATGGCTCACTCAGTAATTTCAGGGGACATGACAAGTTATCAGCCAGATTGATTTCAAATGCTGCATGACTAATTGAAGAGGGGGGGTTTTCCAAACACACACACAGTCCGTGTTTGTCCTTTCATGTTCTTCTGCCAACAGACAGAATATTATTATTTCAGAACCATGTGAGCTGATGGTTTCCTGTTTTCTTTGTGTGTGTGTGTGTGTGTGTGTGTGTGTGTAAACTAATAAATTCAGCTTTTGGTTTGGCTATAAATCTTCTTTTCAGTGCATCTTATCGAAGTTTGATGGCGACTGGAGTCTTTGAGTCGAAAGTTTATATACAATCATCAGTATATTAATCTAGGTGTTTTGATGATTTATCCCAAGATTATACAATGCACTAATTTAATGATTTTTAAACAACAACAAAAAATAGGCTCACAATGTTATGCTTAGTGTGGAACTTTACTTTACACTTATGCATTTAGTAGAATCTGCATTTGCTCGTCCTCCATAATTGCATATTTTTTCTCATCTCTCATATCAACATTACTGTACAGTTCTTATGCTCTCTTTACTATTATTGCTGATTTTATGTGTACCTGTCGGCTTTCATTTTCCTTGTCACTTTGCTGACACTCTTATTTCCCCATTGAGGGACAAACAAAGGCCTTTTCATTTCCATCCCGAATGCTCTCCATATAGCTGAACACATTCATAACCCCTTTCGATCAATGGGAGCTATTAGCCTCCATCAGCTTCAGGGGTCAGTGTCTGGTCTGGCAGTTAATTTACTGACTAATATGATCATTTTCAATGCTTTATGAAAAGCGCTGTTAATACCAGCGAACGAGGCAGTTGCAAATTAAAGTACTGTTGATCTGCTTCAAGCCGGTGACACATTTACACAATAATGGCCTTCAAAAGGCCCCAGATCGAGTTAATTATGTTCGGCGCAAGAAGTAGTCACTGTTTGCCAGTAAGTCCGAAGAATCTTCAAAGCACGACGCTCCTCATTACGGCTAAATCTCCCGCATGTCATACATGGAGGCTGTTCTCAGGGAACATGTTTGGTGGAAACTGGCTGAATGTCTGATCTTACTGGAGCAAATAAATTAAGGGAGAGTGGAGATAAAGGGCGGAACTATGTTAAAAGAGGTCATGTTAATTTTTTTTAAGCTCTGAAAGCGAATATACATTTTGCAGGTTCACCAAAAAGCTTTGCACAGATCAGCCTAATTATTATGTATGGGGATCAAAGAGTGTGGTGGTTTAGCATGCTGAATGTGTTTGTGTCTAAGTGGTTATGTAGGCAACCGGCCGGAAACTTTAATTAAAATCTGATTTGAATGCTGGGTGTACTTTTATTATTATTATTATTATTATTATTTATGCACAACATTCTTCTCTAAATTTTGCATTCAAGAAGCCAACTTTTTTTAAATTTTATTTTAACCCCTTAAAGAGTTTACTCAAGGCAAAACATGCTTTTCTTTGGAAAGTTTTGCCATTTTCAGATATAAATTAGCCTATTTTAATAAGAAACATTTTTATGTATTTATTTATTTATTTATGAGGCCACCTTAGATCCTAGAATCTTGCAAGTATAAAATATTTCATCTTATTTTAAATAACAGAGAAGTTCAACAGAGATCCTTAGACACATTGTTTTTGCCACCTTGTCACAAAGACAGTGTTAAAAAAAAAGACCCCATGATTTTCAAATGATATTTATCTGCTGTAGATATATTTTTAGGCCTGACTCATCTTCTTTTGTTCACCATCTTCTAGTTTTGCCCTGTTCTTAACCACTTGCTGCACACTCTAGAGTGAAATCGAGAGAAAAAGCAGCAAATCCTCTACAAAAATCTCTGAAAGTGCCTGCAGAAGCACTTATCTAAGCCACTTTAAAATGTCACAAGAAAGGTTGGGTTCCTTGGGAGCAAAGCACAAAGAAATTAGGAGTCATTTAAAGTTCTGAATCATACTGAATACTTGAAATTCTCTGTAGATTTCGGAATGTTCAGACACTCACATCAACTTGTAAATGAACGATTTCTGTTTACTTCCCAGATTGACAACCAAGTTTGAGTCAGAGGTTATTTCAGAAAATCTGTGTGACTTTGTTCTCCGCTTCAGGATTCTCAGTAATCACCTCTCTGACCTGATCCGTTTTAATTGGACTCACTGGCTAAGGATTCACACTCCTCCTTCTGCTCGGCACCACATCCCAGCTCCTCCTCTGTGTCTGTGGAAGACATGATAATTTTCTTCTTTTTTTTTTCCACTATATGCTTTGCCAGGCTTTACCTTGGCGAAGGGGAGGAAATGTCTTCTTTCCAACATCTCTTCCCACCTGGTTGTTCAGCTGAGTCGAACTGTGCACACCTGAAAGATGAGACCGACTTTCTTTCATCTCGTAAAAATAAAATATCTCATCTCCTTCGTGTCTCTTGCTCCAAATTTTCACCTCAGTCGACTTTATATGATAAAGTTAAAGATAAAGCAAGCCTCCAAGCCTGAATAGGGGATGAACAGATGTATGGATGTGATCTGAGCATTTTTACGTAAAATTTACACCCAAAAAGGTATTCTATTGCAGTTGCATAATTTTATGCTTCACATTTTGAGAAAGCAATCCTTTATTTGCCTGCAATAATAATAAAAAAAAAAATAAAATAAAAAAAAATCAGTGGTAGCCAAATTAACGGTACTCCTAACAAAGTCTTTTGAAAAAGAGAAGAAAGGAGCATGACTTTTTATATATGCTCTTTAAAGTTGTTCAGCGAGAGCAAAGTCATTAATCCTTGACTTTCTGCAGGGTGATAATATAACATGACACAAAGGGCCATTACCTTTAGCCACAGGCCGCCATGCTGGATAAGAACCCATATTTCCTCGTCACCACATGCAGTGATCAGGACATAAAAAGCAATATCTAAAGCTCACTGCGGGAGAACAATAACAAAGACTGGCATATTTGTGGTCACGGTGTCTCCATAACAACCATCAGACATTATTTACAACTGGTTATTTGGCCGTTTCTGCCCCAGAATTGTAAATGAAACACGTAGAGTTTGCTAATCTCCGAGACTTTAACCAAGAACTGTGCTGTTTGGTCGGATGAGTCTGAGCCTGGGCATTTGCACATGCTCACCGTTAGGCACGGAGGAGGATCTGTGATGCTGAGGGCCTGCTTCTCTTCCAAAGACTCAGGAAATGTGTTGAAAACTGGCAGACTCATTAAACTGAAAACAGGCTGTGGACAGTCTTTAAAAAGTTTGCAAAGAGGACAAATAAAGAAACAGGATTAAAGGATTAATTTGTG
>NW_015114296.1:81090-99232 GCF_001443285.1 Poecilia latipinna | reverse complement strand
TGGAAGAGATCAAACTCTCCGCAGATTATCTGTCCCATATTATGCTGTCATGACGTGGTGACAGTTTGAACAAATTTGTAAAAACCTTATTTTTATTTAAAAAATGGCACCAAACTTCCTCTTTCTGCTGCATGTCCCAGTTTGATGCTTCGTGGTGATACAATGGACTGACATCCGAGTAAGGTGTTGCCATGGATATGAGCATTTTGGTTTATTTCTGGTTGATTTGGTCCCAGCTCTTCCTGCTGAAAATAATTGAAGACTTATTTAAGGAGGAAGCTACAGCCTTGTGTAATTCACCAGATCTTAAATAAAAGCGAATACCAGGAAACTCTCAGCTCCTCCCACTGGCAGGAAAACTCTGGTCACTGACCAACAACCAGTTGCTATCAACCGTATATTTGGTTTAACTTTTATTGTACCAGATGTCAAAGGAATTGCATCAGCCCAATTAGCCTTTGATTGTTTTTCCGCAAGTGCCTTTCCCAAGAAAGATGATTGTAGGTCAGGAACTATGAAATTCATACTTGTGATTTGTGTCAACATATCGTGCCTTAATATTTGAAAGTATCTCTCACTCGTTCAGCTTCAAAGTAATCAGATCAGAGCTTTGTGCAGCCTCTGATAAGTCTGACAACCGGGTTGCTGTATTTACTCTGCCTCTGATCTGCTTTGTATCATTTGAATGCAGTGTTGAGACAAATGTTTGTCCAAAAAAAAAGAAAAAAGAAAACAGATCAGATATTATGTTAGTGCAGAGGTTCCCAAACTAAAAATAAAGGTTCATAACAAAAGAATACTTCACTTTGTAGGTCAAATTAGTCACCATCTCTCCATATGGGAAAGGTCAAATAAATCCCTCTCACTGTTGTGACTGGAGCAAGAGAAACTGCTGAGAGGTGAGAATTTCAACTACCTCGGTGATCTTTAGCCTATTAGAAATTCAGCAAATTTATTATAATAGTAACAGAAAATGATATGCGGCCTACACAAAAATGTTGATTTATTAACGGAAAAGAAAAGCCAGAGATATATGTTCAATAAAATATTACACACATTTAAGATTAGAATAAATTAGATCACTAAAAAACCATTTCAATGCAAAAATGTGAACTCAATGAAACGCCTTTTAATACGTGCTTAAAAGTTATTTCTAAAAAAGGAACTTGCTTTTGTGTTTTGCTCTTTGCGCATTTTTTTTCTCTCTCTGAGATTATTGTCATTCAATTCCCCATTGAGTTGTAGTTTTCATCAGTTAGTTCTTCTCCTGTGTTTGATATTTACCTTGTTTCTCTGTCTGAAGAAATGCCTCAGCTGCATTCTGCCTCAGCCGTTCTTCATTTTCTTCTGATTAGTTTGCCTGGTTCCTCAGTCATTTTCCATCCCTTCCTTTATATTTAAGGTCCCGTTTTTTTTTTTCTTTTTTTTATTGTGTGTTGTTGGATCCTTCTATTACAATGCCTGCCTACTTGTTGCATTCTTTCCGTAAGCTCTCACTTTCATCAAAATACGTCAGTTTGTCTCAACACTTGGGTCCTTGCAAACCAAAGACATGTCAGTTATTACTTACAAGTGAGAATCATTGGAATGGATATTCTAATTTATTAAATGTCAAAATAAAAAAATTGAGAAACACCTTAAATAAAGGTTTTGAATTCAAGTAAAAAAAAAGTCTAAAACCTGAGCCTGCAGACAAAGATGTTAGTAGTTTGCAGAGTGTATGGCTACTTGCAGCCTGAGATGATCTAAATCAGATTTTTCCCCCTCCTTAATGTGGTCTGCATCTGATCTTTTCATGACACTATGAACAACACACATCAGATTTTTTTCTGAATGCTATTCTCCCATCGGCCACCAAATACACCAGTATACATTTTTCAGTTTTGTTCAAGGTGAAACAACTTAAGTGACATTGGTTAGTAATATTTCTTCTTTCCTAGCATATCCTAGCAACTTGGTGCTATTCCTCAAGCCTAAATGTCCCAAATTGTATTATTTTCTTCAATTCATCATTACCAGCAGTATCTTGATGCAAATGTTACCGTAACATTTCTGAAAATTCAATTTCCTTAAGAATGAGATAGAATTTCATTCTTTGCTTCAGGTTATTGTAATTTACTGGCATGTTTTCAATTCTACATTCTACAGTTACAAACACAGTCAGTCTTTGTAACTGCATGCACATTTATTGCTATTTAAGTATTTTTTTAACAGTAGGTGTAAAAAAGGCATGCATGATTCCCACTTACCTGCAAATGTGTTCCGTCAGCAGCTAAAAGATTAGAGCTGACTGACTCAAATATATAAGACATGTAGCAGCAGATTTACTTAAGGTTTGGCTCATGGTCGAGCCACAGAGAAGCATAGAAATAAAGTTTATTATTCATCTCAAAGTGAAACACAAAATGTAAGCCTTGTGAACTATTCATAATATCCATTGAGGTGATTCAATGTCCTCTGGAATCTTTTGATGGATGTCCATTGATTAGAAACTCCTGTCTTATCTCAATTTCTTGGGCAAATTGTAAAATCTGTTTAGTTATAAATTGTTTGCTTTTCTTTTATAGTCACTGAAGCACCAGAGGAGCAGTTTTACGTTGACTAATTACGGTAAATGTACAACACTGTCCATTGTGCTTCTATGTGGATAGGGTTGAACACAAAATAAAATCACTACTTTATATTGCTTTGCTCATGTTTCATTTTCTTTCTTGTATAAAAAAGGAAGTATCCTCCAAAGTTCTGTCAAGGTAGTTCAAGATTTACTTTTTTTCCCCCTTGCTTGACACCAATAAATTGGGTCAAACTCATGACAGCTGGAAACTTCTCTTAGTATAACGAGGATCCAGAGGCTCTGCTGTTGTTCTGACCTGACATTACTGTGGCTGTGTTGTGGTTCAGGTTCATCCTGTCACGCTTAGCAGGGGCTAAGGATCGTTAAAGCAAATGGAGAGCTTATTTAAGCAGATGAGGGCGTTATTATAAATGACAGGTACATGGTTTTCTTAATGTTGGGACATCATGGGGCTCTCTTTGTGCACCCTGCCTGCTAAAACTACATTAGTGTCAATGTTTCACCTTGAGAACTTGTACACTGTCAAAGTGGTTTTTGCAGAAGAAGCTATTAGTGCAGCCGTTAATTAATGTCGCTCCCAGTTAATGAAGGAAGCTTTCAGCACAGCTTGGCCTGTCTCCAAATAAATAGAGGCAAATAACTGTGCTGTGTGCATGCACATAGAGCTGAACTCAAACTTTTGTCTTGTGCACCTGCTTATTCAGGCTTTTTTGATTATTCCAGTCATTTAATTCAGACAGGGTTAGCTAAATTAAGGTATTTAGGCTTCATTGTGGGATAATTGGCTTTGTGAGCATGGGGAGGTACCATGCATTGCTTCTCCTCTGCTTTGCTTGGTGCCATCCTGCACCTCAAATTTAATGCACTGCAGACACACTGGCTTATGCCCACATTGCACTGCATTGTGTGGTCGCCTGGTTTTCGAGGATGCCGAGCTGACCGCAGGGTTCACAAAGCGAAGCTGGGCTGTCCATACAATAGAAAATATCTGAAGGCCATGCTGATGAAAAATCAGGCACTGAAAAAAAAAATGGCAGTAGCAGAATCCTGAACATCATATGTAAGCATAAGCGAAATACTATCTTAATTTACCGTTTCATTTACTGGACCTTAACGTTTCGAAGTTTCCAAGCATCTAAGGAATTAATTTTTCTAATTTAATCCATCAGACTGGGAATCTATATCTGCAAACTCCTAACGTCAAAGACTGCTGACCAGTACAGAAGACAAAAACGTTGATCAGGAATTTTTTTTTTTTAAATTTATTTAAGGGTGTTGATGGATTTGGTGTAAATCATCAAATTTCCCAGTTTTCTTTCTTTTCATTTGTGACATATCATCTTTTATTCCTGAGCGATTCATAGTAAAATTCTTATTTTACCGTAATTTGCAATTTTTAAGCGTCAGCATGTGAACCTTACCGAGAGAAAGGCAATGAAAGTCTTTTAAATAAAACAAAGTGTCACGAAAGTTTAGGGAAAGTGTTAAAATTCCAGATGGCAACCGTAAATTGAGATCGGTCCCGTTTCCTGGGACTTTAAATTATTTAACCGATGTCTTTTCTTGGGGTCGCTTATCTCAGCTTTAGGTTTAGATTGTTGCTCTGAGCGGAGCTGTCTTCTGTCTCGGTTTCTAATGAAAAACCGAGGAAAAAACAAGTGGTAACTTCAAAAAGATAATTGAGCCATTTTTCAGTGTGTGCAAAAAGAGAATTGTAATAAACTACTTCAGCTCACTGCATCTCTTATTTTAGTCCCTTCACGGATTAATAAAATATAACACACTCCCACACATACAGAGAAAAACTTTCCAACTCATTAAAGCTCTGAAGCACTCAGGGTAAAGAGGATGGAACCCTTTCGGGAATATTATAATTTAAAAGACGATTTACAAGGTCGCTAAAATTTTCGACAATTTGATCACATGTCGCAATCGTTTCCAAACAAAGCTCATTGAGTCCGACTTGTCACGCTGCTACTGGCATGTCCTGCAGGTCACTTAGCATGCTGCTGCTGCTGCAGGCTGGCTGTGAGGGGAACGGTGGAACGGTGGCTCGACGTCCTGCTATTAGAGTTCAGTGTTCCAGTGAGCGGCCACCGAGAATGGACACAGAATAATGTATGAAGAGCTACTTAGTCCCATGTAAAACTGCTGCAGAGGAAGCTCATGTGGGGAAAGTGTGTGTGTGCGTGTGTGTGTGGGGGGGGGGGGGATAGTTTGTGTAATAAAAGCACAATACAAGATTTGAAGTAGCAATTGGCAGGGCTCCCTATGCATGAGTTACTGCGTCAGTGGTGCCGTAAAGGCGGTCAGTATGTGGCATTGCTGAAGTGTTAAAGAAGCACAGGTTGCTTTCGATGTGGCTACTTCAGTTTGTGTATTTCTGAGCCTGTTGTCACTTCTTTTCCTCCGTGTAACACCTCATGTTTTCTGAAATAATCCAGTTTTATTTGTCAACCAAGCACAGCCACAGAAAAGGCCATTAAAACTTTTTGCCCAAAATGAGTTTCAATGGTCTCACTGTCGCTGGGTGGACAGGAGGCTGGTCCTCGGGGAAACTCAAATCAGCATCTCCATAAGGTGGTTTTGAGTGATGCTGTAATCTTCGGAAAAAAAGCTGAATTTGGGGTTTCATTGGCTGTAAGGCATAATTTTTAAACTTAACAGAAACACAGGTTAATGGAGCTCGCCATCTATACATGTTTTGCTTTGTAATAAAAAAAAAAGTTCCAATTTACATGGATGGTCCTGCGTTTCTATGCCTTCCTCTATTTTGAACCTAACTTTGTGTTTCAGTCTTTTTTTTAATATATTTTTGTCTTAGTTTTATAAAGAATATGAAAGTTATGTGCAAGTTTTGAATACTACTTTGCGTACTAAGAAGTATTTCTTCAGTCACATGGTGGGCATGTTGTATATTCATCCTCTGCGTCTCCCTCTCAGCGCATATGTAATCTTCTCATGTGCGTTCAAAGATTTGTAGATTCGTTCCATTATTAAAATGTCTGGGGTAATTAGGATTATAATTCACTATAATCAAGTCCCTGTGGATGTTTCATGTTCCGTGATAAACACTGCTGAGCAGAAAAATGCAATATAGCGGTTTATTCACAGGGGGAAATAAAGCCACAGATTCGGTTTGATTGAAAGAACGCACACGCAGCTGGGTTCATAGAGAAGAGTGAAACAATTTTTGTTGTTGAGGAGTTTGATGAGGCATTGAAAATCAATAGCTGGGATATTATGTGGAAATGAGCAGTATTGGAAGTAGATTGCATAGCGACAATTTTGCATTGTTTGAGTAGAAGGTATTGGAGGGTGGCTCGATGTTTAAATAAGTTATATTAGTTAAATCTGTCTAAATAATGAAAACTTTACAATAGTTGTAATCAATAAATTAGGAAATGCATTTCTATGAGACTCACTTGTCAAATTAAAAGTATCTCTGTATAAAAATGTTTTTTTGTTGTTGTTGTTTGACATAACTTTAAATATTTTTGTCAGCTTTAGGTAGAAAATAATTCACAGGAATAAAAGCTTGTTTAATGTACCCATGTAATGTTTCATTTAATCAAGTTACTCAACAAATACACTTTTCAACAATATTCTAATGGATTGAATGTAACTACATATGACTACATATATTTAAGTACAAATTACTTCTCATTCAAGCATAAAATTGCAGATCTTCGTCACAAAATGAAGTGTGAATAAACAGGGTCGACTACAAGTTCTGCCACTGCTGGTAAAAGTTGTTTAAAATAGTTTGAATTGTTCTTTTATTACAGAAGTATATTCTGGCACTGTAAGATAAGGGGGAAAAAAAGGCTTTGTTTTGAGTGACTAAAAATTCAGTCTGAAAAAATGATTGTTTTTAACAAAAACACCGGTGTATCATCTATTGGGAGTGTGTTGAAAGGAAACCCTGAGCAGAAGTTGATTTGGGAGCCCACCGGCCAAACAACACAGTTCTGCGTGATTGTTCGCGAATGGTGCATTTAATGGAACATGTTGCAGAGTTAACTACTGAGCCCTAATGAATTACATGAATTGAAAATGTGAGAAACCTGCCAAACAGCTTTAATAAACGAATGGCACTAGGGATAAAATGCCTCAGAAGGAAAAAGCTGAAAATTAATAGTGGAGATTAGATTATTTCTTAAATTTATTCATCTGCTCTTAGTCATATCTGGATTACATTGTTTCAGTGCAAACCCAGTAGAGCTGGGGAAGACGGCAAAACCTTATTTTTGTTATACATGGAAAGGTTGTCAATTTTGTTGTCAAAAAACCCCCCCAGCAATGTACTGTTTTCAATGTTTTATAACACTTCAAAAATATTGCAGTCGACAGTATCCCTTTATTTCATCCAAAGCAACTGTCTGAAAGTTAAGATAGCAAAAATAAAAATGTTTAAATTCTAATTAGTTGAGGGTTTCCCTGGCCAGTTGAGAAGCAATAAGTGTTAAACAGGATTAAATTACATCATTAACATTTGCTCAACGGATGTATTGATAGTTAAAGCGATTCTCCTTTTTTACTTGTAATTTATCAGCGCCGGGAAGGATGGAGACGTTTATTTCTCCCCAAGTGTGGGCAATGTTTTTCTTTTTTTTTTTTATTTAAATACTACAATGTTTTTGTTTTTTTTTACCCTCACCAAAGCAACCCTACTGTGAAATCCATCTATTAGTTTCAGTATTTGAAGAATGACTTTGAGATTGGCTTTAAAAATCAGGAGGGAAAAGTGCATCGCTTTTAGAATTAGCTTCTAAATTGGTCAATTAGGCCCATCTTTTGGCTTCAGATAGCCCCGCGAACATGGCTGCTGTTCATGATTATTTCATGCTCTCTTATTTGGACGCATGAATTATGCAAGAAATGTCATAAGTCCAAGAGGTGGTGCTGTGAAGCCTTTGTAAGTGTGGAGAGTGTGTGTTAGTTCACGCAGTGTGCCTCCCCACCTGCTGAGATGAGTGGAGGAGATGTGTGGGGACTGAAAATGTGTGCAGGAAGGAAGGCACTACTTAAACCGTGAGTCTCCAAGTCTTCGGAGTGGGTTTGTAAGTTGCAGACACAAACGAGCTCACAAAGGGCCATGCACGTGTCAGCAGAAGCAACAGACGTGTGTGTGTGTGTGTGTGTGTGTTTAATAATGGAAGAGCTTCCCCTCTTTCTTCTTTTGTGTTCCAGGGATTACACAGCACTGTCTTGAAGCTAGAGCTCATTCGCTCCCACTTCCTAAAATATGCACACCTTTTTTTTTTTTTTCCCTTCGCAGATTGCATGCTTATTATCTGCAGCTTTGTTGTGTTATTTTAATACAGCTTTCTCACTAAGGATATGCCTGGAAAATGTGTTTTAAAACATCTTATACTGTGGAATCATTCTCATTTTTGGAAAGCAATAATTTCCATGCATGTCTGTGAAACTATCACGCTCCTTCCTGATGTTACTGGCAGAAGATTCACTCACTCGACGTTGGATAGCAGCAAACAAATATCAGTTTCAGGCTCTTTCCAACAACCGTTTGTAAATCAACAAAATCGGTTTATTTTTCTGGTAAAAAAACAAAAACAAAACAAATTTATACATATTCATGAGTACAAAAATACTCTGAAAATATTATCTTTATAACTGCATTTAAAATATGAACTGTAAGAACAACTATTATTATGACCAAATTATCGCTCCTAAAATGATGTCATGCTGAACGAAAAGGATGAGAAACGTAATGATTTATGTTTTTTTTTTTCACCACTAGAAGAAATAAGCAGTTCTCCATAGTCTGCAAGGGACTTATGTCTTTGTATACAGACATGGCTTTTGGGCTCTTTAAAAATTTGAATTAAGAATCTTAACTTTAATGTAATTCCCAATTGATCGTTTGCATATTCAGTACATTAGAACGTGCAGTCGGGTTTGTTTGTCAGACTGAAGGAAGGAAAATGAACTTTTTGAAAATAACTTGTAAGCAAGTACATGCTTCTCATTAAGCCCACATCTCTATACTATTTCTTTTTTCTATCAGGCTGCAATTTCAGACTGTATTTCAGTCTTAAAATTTAAGACCGAATTGCACATACAACCTTTCTAGCTTGTATTTTCTATCATGTGTGGTTAATGAAAACAGCATTTAATGTTTTCATTAACCATACAAGGAAAATCATCATAATTAATGTGAATAAAAGCCTTAATTGCATTTCAACTAATGAACTGAGGTATAGAAAAAAAAACATTTCAATAATCTCATTCATAAAATATGACTGTACATATATATACATGGATATTTGCCAGGTAAAACATAACTTCTGTCATTTCTCTTTTCTTTAGGGCAGCAAAGCGTATGATAGCATGCACATGCATTATGCATCCTTCCTTAGCAGCATATTTACAAGTAAGGTAAAGTAATCAATTTTCTTACGAGACCCCAGGTTACAGTGATCTTTTGTTTGTTTAGGTTGCATAAAGCAACAGGAGCCAGGGGCTCATCTGGTCTGCAGAAACCGTAATGTTTTGGGTGGTAATTTCCCTCTCTGATGGTTTTATATGCCCACATGTTTGCTCCGAATCTGACAAGAGTCTCATAAACTCTTTAACATCCACAGTATTACAGCAGTACTAATCTGTCAAGAGTTGGAGCCTTTTGCTCCTCGAGACCCTTAAAATTATAAATGTAAGGACAACTTATTTATTTGAATCGCCGCAAATAATTGATGTGAATTTGTCTCTAGATCATTGAACATTTCCTGAAAATGACTGTGCTGAATTGTTTTCCCTGAATGAGGAGGGGAGAAAAAAAAAATCCTTCTTTCTTTTTCTTCCTGTGGAATCCCTGAACAACACCAGAACTACTGAAGAAAAAAACACAAGCAGGAAGGACCTAATTAATAGGCTGATTTTTTTTTTTTTTTTTTTTGGTGTTTTATGAACAGTGATTTAATGTTGCTGTTGAAGAAACTTATCGGCACATCTGCCACATTACCCACATTACCCAAATTGAGGCAAAACTCCCAAATAGCCTTCAGCGGTTCAAACTTACACAAACCTCAAAGGTTTTTTTCCATTTCATATTTGTCATTGGTGACATGATTACTTACAGCATTTCAGCTAATTTGTGTTGATTGCAGTAAAATACAGTGAAGTTAACGTTGGAGTTGGATGTCTCTTGCAGCTGCTGCTTAGTTAGGGGACATCTACTGGTAATCTCAAAAGTGTCACCCATGATCTCTTAGAAATAAAACTGGACATGAGTTTTCCCCCTTGACGGACGCCTCTGCATCTCCCACGGCAGCGATCTTTGAAAAGCATTCTTGAATTTGCAAACACAATTTATCCACTTAAATAGAAACACGTTGCTTTGTCTCGGCAGAGTCCTTAATAGGTGCTGGTGGTTTTCGTGGCACTAAGAGATCCTGCTAATCTCCCTTCTTCTCTTCAGTCGACTCTTTATCGATTGTTCACATCTCTCTTGCAATTAGAATCCAACCTGGCTCTCCTCTAGTGATCAATCTTCTTATTCACAAGAGAACAGGACTGCTGTGGCCGGATAGATGCGGGGATTTAGAGTTTATATTATTGGGCATGTTTACAATCCAGTGCTCCCAGACTCTCGGCGCGCCTGCTTGCACACTTACACATGATCAGCTTGATTAATGAGTTTGATTTGCTCTCTCTGAGGGTAACTGAGACTGGAACATGGTCAATTTATCCTTGAGAGCAGAGCTTTTTTCTTTCTTTGTATGTTGGCGCTTTAAATTGGTCAAATTGTGCACAAGGTGAAACTGGGAGAGACTGAAAGGCGGGGGTATATGATATTCTTTACTTTATGTTTATCTTGTAGTTTATCGCCTGGATTAAACTTAAAATGAACAAACTGGGCTGGAAGTAAAACTTTTGTGTTAGAAGTGGAAGAATTTGTTCCCTCTGCCTGTTAAAATTCAGGTGTTTTGGAAGCAGTTTTTCTTTAACTCATGGAAAACCACAAAAACAGTTTGATGTTGAATTGTGATGAAAAAACAGGAAGCAATCAGTGGCCAGGCTTCCACAGTTAGCAGGAGGTGTGTGAGAGTGTGTGTGCGCGCGCGCGTGTGTGTGTGTGTGTGTGTGTGTGTGTGCATGTGTGCGTGTGCGTGGAAGCCAGTTGAGGAACCTGTGACCGAGGCATGAAAATGTGCAGATAGAGAGAAGAGGCTCGATTTGGCAATTGCTCCTCCAACATTCACTCTACTTCATTCCTTGTGAAAGGTGAAAGCTGAGTGGCTACAGGTTTGAGAATCTTGTGCATGTGCTCAACCTGACAAGGTTCCTCATGTGAAGAAAAAAAAATCCTGCTCTAAGCCTGGCTGTTGCTGAGTTTCTGATTTTTTGAGCCAGCTAAAATGCTCAGAAGAGTCCGGATTAGCAAGCGCTGCTGTCCTACGCAATTACTACTTCTGACTGTATGCAATAATGTTTTGGAGCGGCCCAGTTTGAGACTTGAATTTGAAGCTTAAGATCAGGATGATGGCAAGGTCTAACGTCAAGCAAGCAATGTTTTCAACGTCAAAGATGTGGTGCTCATCTTCGAAGACAAATCACCAAAACAACAGCATAAAAACGCAAAGTTGGGCAGCAATAATGAGAAGAATCTGACAGTTATGCCATCGATGGTTTTGGCCATGATGACTGAGAAGGTTGAAAATAATTTATAGCATCACGCTGAGGACTGAGGTGGTATAGAGTGACTCTATTATGAAAATATATATATATATATATATATAGTCAAATTAAAATCAGACTTTTCCACACATTGATATTTAAATTTCTCACAAAAATTTGACCTGCAAAAATTTGGTGACCTTCTGGTGACCCAAGCCAAAGCAACGGAGCTGGTTAGCACGGCTTAATGAAGGTACTTGACAACTTTTTTTTTTTTCTTTTTCCCCCCATCTAGTCACTCAATGAAATGTTTGACTTGTTTGACTAGTGTCCTCAGGTCAGTCAAACCTGGTGACACTTGTTGTCATGAACTAGTATCAAACATCTAGTTGTCATCAACTAGTGTGCCACTCCTTATCTCCAGAGGCTCATTTAAGAGATGCACCTCCGGTTCTGCCCAACACTGATGTCATGTGATCAAAGGAGAACAATTTGATTGGCTAAAAGGTGTTTGACTCCATCTAGCACTGACTGCTATAACTTGGGTCACCACCCACAACATCCAGGAACATCCTGATTGGATTTTAGTAAAAAGACGGTGGGCGAAGATAAACTGATTTGATTAGCATGCCACACCCAACAAAATCATATATCCACAATGTTGGTTTTTAGGGAATATTACATTGATATTGTTTGTAAGAAACCTACTCTACCCATATTATGTACACAAGCATGACCTTAAACACATAAGCAAATTCAGTCAAAATTACCAATAATAATAATAAAAAAAAAGATCATTATGCAAACAAGAACAAGTGAACTTCTCTGTGATGGTTTAAATTTCCAATTGGCCTTCACAAAGATAGTTTCAGAAGTCACATATGCGCCCCTGCACACACGCATGCATAATAACTCTTGCTTTGATCTAATACAGTGGCGTTTGTCCCATATGGTGCTCAGCCTCACTGAGCTCCATCTCTAGTGAAGCATATGTGTTCGACTCCAATGTTTTTCTCTGTTTGAAGTTACACAACGCTTCCATTTATTTATTTATTTATTTTTCACCCAAACTGTGAACTGCTTTGCTGTTTCTATTGTTTAACACAGAACGCGCGCTTGTAATTTTAAAATAGTTGGTAACAGCACTTCTCTACACTGAGCAGATAAAAAAAAAAAAACTCTTCACACTGTTAGCAAAAAATGTATAAAAGACCTGAGACACGCTAAAGAATTGTAACGTGATCTGAAGCTCGAATCTCGCTGTTGTCTTGGAGGTAAAACGGGATTTGAGGTGACCGTAATTCTGTGTTACCTGTAGGGAAATCAGCATTTCTTCCAGCAAACGTTGGGGAGTCGTTGTTCTGCCCGAGGGTCCTTCAGAGGAGACAAAGTGTCCTGACATGGGGGGGTTTGATCGTGATTTCTCACATCCCTGCAGGCCAACCCAGATGGACTGATCACCAGAGCTGGACATCATGCAGCACCTGCTGCCGGTCTCCGTCCTGCCAAAGGGTATCAGTCGGGGCTTATCAAGCTTGATGAAGGTGCAGATGGCCAATAGAACAAATGCCTCATGCGTCCTTGTTTTGAAAACAAAACAAACAAAAAAAAAAAAATCAGTGATTCACACAATGTGATTCACTTCTGCTGAGCCACGGAAAGCATTTGGTTTCAGAAAGGGAAACATCTGTTCATTTAATTTTCTAACCGCTGAAGTTCTGGAGATGTTGTTTCACATGAAGACGTTCGACGGCTCAAGGCTCAAGCTCCAAACTTTCAAATTATCTGGTGGATGTTTTTTTTTTAATATATATATATATATAAATTTCTTTATGAATCCGGTTAATGTTTAAGCACAAGATTCTGACCAAGATTATTCAAAGACCGCCCGAATTTATTTTGATTTGTAGCGCCACATAAAATTGGGATTGACAAGCGAGAAGACTCACCTCCTGGCTCTGATTGGTTGTTTCTAGTTAGCAGTGGGAGAAGACGGAGGAGCTAAGTGTTTTCACAGGTTATCTGTCTCACACCTTACTGACATGACGCAGTGGCAGTTTCAACAAATATGTAAAAAAATATTCTTTGTAAAAGTTACATACTGCAGCTTTAACTAGTGTAAAATGTTCTTTCCATTTCAAAGCTATTTTACTGATCATAGTTTCACACAAATAATATTTAACCACATTTCATTTTACTGGCTTGGCTTTCATGTATTTTATTCACATATTTCCAGCTTCAGGAATGAAAATCTCTCTGCAAACGTGAGCACAGCAGTAATGCCGACATCAAAAGCTTTATGTCCTTCATAACAATTTCAAACCATTATGTTATTATATAATACATGTTGTGTTTTACTTCGTATTGCATAACCTCTTCTTTAAATGGGATTTCATTCAGAGCTGTCTCTGAGGTCATTCTTCACATTTCCGGATTAAATCGGGATAATGGAAGTTATGAATCTTAAAAGCAGATAATGGTGGTGTTGTAGTTATTTGCAAAAAGACTGCCTTTTAAAAGACAACATCCTGCTTTTTACCACAGCTTAAATCCAATCTGTTTGATGCAATAAAATGACACAAATTGCTTTTAAAGAAAACCATGAAGTACTTTCCAGTGGTGTGAAATTTATGGTAAATGGACTGAATTTATATAGTGCTTTTCTAGTCTTACTGACCACTCAAAGCACTTTATACTAGAGTCACATTCACACAACCCCGTTAACACCCAGATCAGTAGGTATCTTGGGGTTTAGCGCCTTGCTCTGGGGCACATCAACGTGTGACGGGGATTATTTGAACCTGCACCCACAATCTTCAATATTAATATCGCAAGACAACAGCCAAACCATTTTGCTCTCAGAACTGTAATAATTCTTCATGGGAAAAAAAAAAAAAAAAAAAAAAAAAAATCAGAAACCTTCCCAAGAGATTTTGCTCCATATTGATAGCATCAAGACGTTGCTGCAGACCCATGATGCTAATCTCCTGTTCCACCAAGAGTGTGGCCTCCCCACCCTCCACGATGGATGGATGGATGCTATGAGCTTCAGCAAGTTCTCTTCACATCCAGGTGCCAGTAGCTGATTGGCTGATTTGTTTTTTGTTGAACGGCAGCCTGATCAATAGCAGCTTCTTTCTATTTCTGGAATGTGACATTTCATAACAAGCACACCTACACATGTAGTCGAATTGCAGAAGATCCTTTCTCCAAGTTTGAGAGAAGTTATTTGTTGCACGTCCAATTTGCTCTTCGTAAAAAAAAAAATAAATAAAATAAAAAAGCAGCACCTTCAGGCTTACAGTTCTTATCCAAAACAAAGGATGCAGAATTGATCTAAATATACCAACAAAAATGCAATAACACTCTGAAGGGGGGAAAAAATAAATAAATCAGTAGAGAAATGTCGGTGCCAGATAAATGAAAAGTATCTTCTCTCAGCAAAGTGTCATGTTGCTATGACTACACACCTACTTCTTATTTATAAAAGTAATTTCATTTGCAAATGAAACCAGCAATGCCTGGGCTAATCTTGAGAGAGGACCCAAAACAGCTTCTGTTACGCTGGTAGCTTTATGTCATGTATATTTTTAAAGTTCAAAAAAGAGCGAAGTAAGCTCTCCAGCTTCTATCTCGTGGACGCTTTCAAGTGGTTGTTGTTGCCGGATTCACGGCAGAGAGCGCATGGGTGGGCCTCTGCATGTGGGTGAGAGCTTGCCAGGTAGAGAAAGAGACTGACGTCTGTAGGTGGGGGTTAAATTCTGAGATAAGAGCGGGAGGAAAAAAAAAAAAAAAAACGAAGGCAAAAGCTGTTTAGTGTTACCACAAATCCAGCACTCGGATCCTTTGCATACTTAATCCAGCGTGACTCAAACTGGACCCAGGTGATAAGCATATTTTCTCTGCATAAGCTTGCAACAAGGATTTGTGTCTCACACCCTTCGTTTGTGTTACGTCGGGCAGGGAAATAATAGGACCCATGTTTGCAAGAAGAAAGCTGCTGAAGAATTTCAGCACAGAGGAAAAACAGAGGTCATGATGCGGGGGGTGAAGCAGAGAGTATGGAATGAGAATGGACAGCAGGATGCCCTGAGGACGGAGAGGTAAAAGGTGTAAATCTACCTTAATGGGCAGGAAAAAAGTCTTTAGGTGACAGTGGCACACTCACTCACACACACACACACGCACACACGCCTACACGCACACACACACACACACACATATTTACACTAAAGGCAGACGAACAAATCAGCTGGAGGGTAATCAGTGGAAGGAGTGTTTTACTGCAGCCAGTACACGGTACATTTTATAGATAGATTAATGACTCTTTATGTAAGATGTGTGATCAAAGATGGCAGGTTGGTATTACCACTGACACAAAAGAGTGAGAAATACGTCCCTCGTCTTTATTTCGCTGTGCTTCACGCCACTGCAATTTTACAGTCTGTTTTCAAGGAAAATAATTACTCTCCACCACTCAGATCTGCAATATTGTGGAATTGTGCATGCTCATGTGAGGATGTGATTGCTGGTTGTTTTATTTATGTATAATCCATTATGCTGATGTGACATTTGCACAGTGAAATCTTTTCTGATTTAAAATTATAAAGAGGGACAGGACAGGAATTCAATTAGTCAGAGGACCTAATTAGAGGAAAACATAATATAAATGTTATCTTGTCTATTAGCTGTATCTGAGGAAAAAGCAAATAATAGCAAAACAACACTTGGGTTAATTAAAAATAAGATTAGAGAATCATTTGTTAAATAGTAAAACAAATAGAAATGAAATTAAATGAAAGTTGTAAAATAAAGTTTACATAATTATTTTACAATTCACCTATAAAATAATAGTGTTTACCTTAATATGAAATCCTAATCTCATGTTCAATAAATAAAGTGTGGAGTTAAAATATTAAATTTGAAATATTAATTATTGGCCATTAGTAGATATCTTACTTAAAGGAACACTATGTGTTAGAATAGCGCTGGAAAAAAAAAAAAAAAGATTTCATCCATGTTCACAGTCTTAATTTGAAAGTTCTTTTTGGATATTTAATGTTTGGAGGAAACAGAAGTAGATGGTTACTTTTGTCTGAAGGGAGTTTTATTCTATCTTTATTAACTGGATTATTAAATACCAGATATAATCAAGTTTATATGTAAAGCACATTTCAGCAAGAAGGGAGTTCAAATTGCTTTACATCATAATAAACACAAAACATAATTCAAAGTCATAGAACAGACAGTCAACGATTGTCATGTGTCATTGCTACGCATCAAAATGTTGATTAATGTTTCATTTATGATGTTTTATAACATTATTTGGTTTCCAAGCTGTGCTATCTGATGTTAGGTCAACATGCAAAACAAAGGACTGCAGTATCCTAAAGGATGGGTTGTTTTCACTGGGTAACAATAAACTGGTGAAATTGATTTAGTTCTGTCGGACATTCTTCTAAGTATAATGTACAAGACTTGCACTTTTACTTGTTCTGTTGTGATGAGAGTATTTCTTTCACTGAGTCCAGGGAATGGGGACACTGAAAGCCTTTCTTAGATGGACTGCACTATAAGTCTTGAATGCAATACAAATTGCAAGAGTTAGGCCAGATTTCTGCAACCAGAGTCTCTGGAGCCGCTGGTGGCTCTTTGAACCTTCCACAATATCAATAACTTTGGCTTAAAATGACCAACCTTCTCATGTGTTTTTTAATATATAGAAACAGCAGATGCAGGTTTTAAGAAGTTCTGTGTTTTTCATGGAACAGCTGAACTTCCATACTAGAATGATACTAAAAGTATTAATAATATTTTTTGAAAACTATGTGCTTTTTAAATATTATTCTTGAAAAATGACATCATATGAGTAAAAACAAAACAAAAAAAATAAAATATCCACTTCAAAACATAAAAAGAGAAATAAAAGGTGGTTCATTTAAAAATTACAAGACGTCCCATGTAAGACTTTCTTATAAATGATAATCTTCATCATTTTTGTAATTATGGAGAAAATACAAATTGTCCTTTTTCTAACATTTGCAGCTCTAAACAAGTTCTATTTAGCTAGTCTGAGGGTGAAAGGGCTTTTTGGATTATAAAAGTTGCCGACCACCCGCAGTTTGACTAACAGAAGGCTGTGACACCTAAGCAGGTCTGCAAACCATATAATGATGCAAATCTGAATATTGATGAAGAACGACAAGGAATATATGAAGGCTCGTAGTATTTTATAAGTATTTGTCACGGTTTCTATCATTTAGTAATGCCACCTTTAGGTAAAAAAAGAACAGTAAGAAAATCCCATTTATACCCTACACTGCAAAGCTAATAAATAGCAAAAACCTCATAGTGACAGCTGAGAGCAATTACTGTTAATTACGCAGAGGCAGCTGGCTTACAACGCAAACTATCATGCATTTAAAAATAACACAGCCATCTCTCCATACCTACTCCCCAAAACACTTCAGGCAGATAAGAGCAGATGCATTTTGGCGTTATGGATTCTTATTCAGATTCAGAGTCACTCTCTCTACTCCACCAGATTTCATTGGCCCTCTGAAAAGGGACCACACTTGGATAGACTTTGTCTGAGTGACATTTCTAGGCCATTAACACTCTGTGCCAAAGATGAATTTTATACAAGTCAATCTAACAATGTGACATTTAAGCCATCCAGTTAATGGAGGCGCCTGCAGCCCTGTCCTTGCAGAAAGAGCTCATGTAAAAAACAATGGAACATGAGGCAGAGTCTCGTCATGCAGAGGCTTGAATGAAGCATTGAGAAAGGTTTACAAGCTCTTTGCCTGTCAAAACTAATAAAGTTTCTGAGAGGTGTAAATTATTTATTTATTTCTTCTTTAGAGTAATCAGATCTCTCTCTCTCTCTCTCTCTCTCTCTCTCTCTCTCTCTCTCTCTCTCTCTCT